>NC_068911.1:111606381-111909412 GCF_023091745.1 Budorcas taxicolor
TAAGAAAAGAGTGATAAATTATATTAAAAATAAGGAAACAAATTCTAGAGCTGAATAATTCAATGAATTAAATTAATAATACAATAAAGAGTTTCAACAATAAACTTAAAGAGGCAGAAGAGAATCTGTGAACTTGAAGACAGATACCTTGATATTATCCAGTTGGAGAAAAAAATATTAGGATGCAAAACAGTGAGGAAAGCCTATGTGAATTATGGGACACCATCAGACAGAAAATATTCACATTATGGGAGTATTAAGGAGAAGAGAGACAGAAAGGGACAGAAAACTTCTGTGAAGAAATAATGTCTGAAACTTACCAGGTCAAGGAGAGACATGTCCTCAAAGAGAACTTAACCAAACTGATTCATCCAAAAAGAACTTAACCAAAACATATTATATTCGCGCTGTTAACCATCTAAGACTAAGAATTTTGAAAGCATAAAAATGGCTCATCACACAGAAGGGGATTCTGTTAAGATTATTTAATTGATTTCTCAGTAGCAACCTTGCAGTCTAGGAGAGAGTAAAATGACATATTCAGAGTACCCAAAATGGGAAAAAAATACAATAACTCAATCAGAAAACTTTGCTAGCCTAAGAAAAAAGAGATGGCTCAAATTAATAAAATTATAAATTATAAAGGAGACTATTTCATCACCCTGATACTGAAACCAGGCAAGCCCATTATACGACAAGAACATTACAAGCCAATATTCCTTATGAACATGATGTAAAACTCTCAACAAAATACTAAAATACCATTCAAGAATACACTGAGAGGATCATACAGTGTAATCAAGTGAGATTCATCCCTAGAATGCAAAAATGTGTCAATGTATAAAAGTCAGTTATTGTGATACAACTCATTAACCAGATAAAGGGCAAATATCATAGATCATTTCAATAGATGCAGAAAAAGCAGCTGGTAAAATTAAACATCTTTTCATGATAAAACTCTCAACAGATTTGGTAGAAGCAATGTTCTTCAACACAATAAAGACCATACATGACATGCCCACAGCTAACGTAACGCTCAGTGGTGAAAAGCTAATAGCCTTCCTCTAAAATTAGGAACAAGATAAGATGCCTACTCATGCCATTTCTATTCCACGAAGTACTGGAAGTTCTGCTCATAGCAGTTAGTCGAGAAAAAGGAAAAAAAGGAATCCAGATCAAAAAGAAGTAAAATTATTTCCATTTGTAGATGACAGGATCTATTTAGAACCCCCTATAGACTGCATACATACACTCACTCACACACACACACACACACACACACACACACACACATAATGAAATACTGTTGAGGAAGAAAACTCTCTCATGTGTGAAACTGGAGGGCATTATGCTAAGTGAAATTAGCCAGACAGATTAAAAACACATATTTTATGGTATTACTTATATGTGTTATTTTTAAAAAAAGGCAATTTCAAAGGAACAAAGGACAATATTGTGACTGCCAAAGGCTCGGGGAAGGGGTAAAATGGGTTAAGTAGATCAAGAATAGGGGCTTCTCTGGTAGCTCAGATTGTAAAGAATCTGCCTGCAATGCAGGAGACCTGGGTTCAATCCCTGGGTCAGGCAGATGCCCTGAGAAAGGAATGGCAACCCATTGCAGTATTCTTGCCTGGAGAATCCCGTGGCCAGGGGAGCCTAGTGGGCTATACAGTCCATGGGGTTGCAAAGAGCCAGACATGACTGAGCAGTTAACACAAATACAGGTTAAAGAGTATGAATTTTCAGTTGTAAGAAAAATAAGTTCAGGGGATACAATACACATCATAGTGACTCTAGTTAATAGCATGGTATTATATACTTGAAAGCTGCTGAGAGAAGATCCTAAGCCTTTTGCCACACAGAAGAAAAGTTAACTATGTGAGTTGATGGATGTTTTAATTGTAATGTTCTTGGTAATCATTCCACAGTGTATTTATATATCAAATCATCACATTGTACAGTTTAAAAATGAACATTTTTATCTGTCATTTAGTCCTCAATAAGTTTCAAAAAAGTCTATTGTTGTGTCTCTTAGAAGTCTGTTTCTTCAAATTATTCTTTTCTTGTCACTTTGTTACTTTTGCTTCAATATTACATATTGTTTTTTTCTAGTAGGATGTGTTTTAAAATAACAAAAAATAAATATAATTAAAATTTAAAATAGTCCAGAAGAATATACAATATCTAATAATGTTTATGTATATATGTTAGAGATTCAAAAATGTATTTTAATGACAAAAATGAATTGGTGGTAGCTGATTTATACAGCCATCATTCCTTCTCTGCTAAAATTTTTGTAGAAGCCACATCATTTGCTTAAGATTATTTATTCTTGCCTCATAAAATACTGTTGCCTAAAGCTAAAGTTTCTCTGCCTTGCATTGTAGTTACTTTTATTTTTCCTAAAGTGTTGGAAAGAGAAGGATGGTGGTGAACGAGGCAGGGGATACTTTTATCACCAGTGGCTTGCTACAGGCCACATTTTTTCCTGGGAGACTGACTAGGCTGAGCACTAAACATGAGAGGGACCTGAATATTTCATCATACGATTTGAAGTGATATAAATTTTTCAAAAAAGTGGAGCAGTTTAAGGCTGATTTATCCAATAGAGAGATCATGGATATCCATAGCAGAGTGTGTAACTAAAAATACTATTGCATACTCTTTGTAAAAGTATGATTTTCACTTCTTTTGAGGAGAGTGGATGACCTAACATTATACTTTCTAACATAATTTTAACATGCAAGCTTTTACCTAGCAATACCTCTCCTGCTGCTGCTGCTGCTAAGTCACTTCAGTCGTATCCGACTCTGTGCAACCCCATAGACGGCAGCCCATCAGGCTCCCCCATCCCTGGGATTCTCCAGGCAAGAACACTGGAGTGGGTTGCCATATACCTCTCCTGGGAATTTTCAAAATGATATTTCTTACAACATTATTTATAACAATGAAGCAAAACTAAAGTTCCACAGATAAGAAAGTGGCTAAAAACTTAAATAGTTCCTTAGAATATTTTGCTGCTTCTAAAAAAATGAACTACATGTATATAACAGATGAGATACAGTTCAACTCATTTATTTTTAAAGATATATGACTGCCTGATAGGTAGGAGAACCAAAGAGAAAGGTATAAAGGATTAATGACTGTATAAAAGAAAGAAAGAAAAGATGCATGGAAAATAAATTAAGGAGATACACGTTAATTTTTAACTGTGGTTATTTTTGTGAATAAAATTATAATGAATGAAGGAAGAAATTTTTTCTTTATATATTTAAGGTTTTTTACCTCCAAACTCCTTATAATAATTTTGAAATATGTTATATAGTAAAAACATGTGAATATGCTATTCTTTCCTGGAGGCTATTATTGTGTTTAGAATGGAATTATATTTATTATATACCCCTCACTTTATTTGAAAAAAAAAAAACTTAAGCTTTATTTGAATACATAAAATTTAACAAATTAACATAAATATTGTGTTTGGGGGAAATAAATGATAATATAGGACGTGATCATAAGATAGAGTAGTAATATGATCTAAAAATACATAGCATAATGTCTAATAATGTGGTCCCATGCTGTCTGGCATAGAAGAATAGTTCAAAAGAAAGATTTGCTTTATGTGCATAATTATAAAAGCCAACTGACACTTCTCAGACACAGTATCTGTAATGTCTCCAGGATTTAAAAAACGTGCATATTTTACAATTAGAATACACATTAAGTAAGAGACTGCCCACTCTCCCAGCATCAGATCTTGTTTGGCACCTTTGCTTGGTCCATTTTGTCTTAATACATAACCTTCTCCTAAGAAAAGCAAACAAACAATTAGGCTGAGGGCATTAACAGTGTATGGATGATAATGGAGCAGACATTTATTAACAGACATTTAGAATCTTGAATGATTCATGATTATCACACTCCACTCTAGTGAATCAGACATGCCAATTAGTACTACGTAAACTTCCCTGGTGGCTCAGATGTAAAAGCGTCTGTCTAGAATGCAGGAGACCCAGGTTCGATCCCTGGGTTGGGAATGCGGGAGACCCCGGTTCGATCCCTGGGTTGGGAAGATCCCCTGGAGAAGGAAATGGCAATCCACTCCAGTACTATTGCCTGGAAAATCCCATGAACAGAGGAGCCTGGTAGGCTACTGTCCATGGGGTCAAAAGAGTCAGACACGACTGAATGACTTTACTTTCAGTTTTAACCTTTTTTCATTTTTTAAATATGTATGTAAGCAGCCTAGGCCAGGTTCAGAGGAGTGTGTGATTAGAAAGGGAAAGGTAGTGTGTCTGACAAGGGATTGAAGGATAGGTTCTGCTGGGGAGGTCTTTCAAAAAAATAGGGGCAGGGCACAAGAACTGTGTGATATCTATCTTCAAATACTTAGAAGGAAAATGCAAATGGGGAAATGAATGAAATGAATAAATAAACCAGGACCTGAAGTTGGAGGTTAGAGGGCAGTAGATTTGAGTTTGACTTAAGAAAAGATTGTCTAAAATAGTGTATCTGCTCACTGGTGACATTAATTGTTTCAAAAAGTGATGTTTGCTAGTTTGCTTTGACTGAATGGTTACAAGACCAAGGCTCAAATATTGGAAAAGTTACTAAACTAGACCATTCTAAGATTTCTAAAATGTTTCCAGATCTGTAGTCAGTTCTTTTTTTTTCTTATTTAGTTATTGAGTGATATGAAACTAACATGAATCATTGTGAAACATTATGAAACACACACGGAAAACAAAGCATAATAGTTTTGTTTCTTAATGTAGCACAGGGAAAAATGAGATTATGTAACACTGGAAGAATGAAAATAGTAGCATTGTGATTTCTCTTCATAGATTTTTAGTCTTTGCCAATCAAAGTTTTCAAGTACTTGTTGAATTCAGCTGTTCACCAGAAGTAGGATATTCCAAATAACAACAGTAACAAAGAAAAATTAATATATTCTAGGGGAAAAAAAATTCCCATGGACGGAGGAGCCTGATAGGCTACAGTCCATGGGGTCGCAAAGCCTTGGACTTCACTTTCACTTTTTCAGGGAAAAAAATTAGTAAATAGTACTTCATTTACAGCACATATGAAGAAATAGCTAAATTGACAATCCCAGGTTTTGGTTTTCTATTAAATTTTCTAACTGAAAAGCCTCGGGCAATCCCTTTTCAAGAATGGGATTCTTTTCATATATAGTTTAATAAAGACAGCACAACGCCAAGATCCTTGAAATGGCAGAGGAGCAAATTGCTCTGTGTTTTACTGCTCACTCAACTCCTGCATTGGTAGTATTTGACAAGTAGGACTTAAATGGCAGCACTTTTTAAAATTCATTCTTTTCTTTAGAGAGGGCGGTTACTCTGAAAACTTACTGAAGTAAGGTGGCATAAATTTCCCTCCTCATTTATTAGGATCCAATCTGCATGCAAACTCTGCCAGGCACATTATACTAGGTTGGTTAAACAGATATGATACTAGCTCTTTAAGAGAATGAAAATCAGATGA
Source organism: Budorcas taxicolor (assembly GCF_023091745.1). NCBI lineage: Eukaryota > Metazoa > Chordata > Mammalia > Artiodactyla > Bovidae > Budorcas > Budorcas taxicolor. The sequence goes on from NC_068911.1 coordinate 111,611,884, forward strand.
TATCAAAGTAGAGATACAAAGCTATTATTTATACCAACACACTGTCATTCTTCATGAACAAATATCTTGCAAAAGAAGAAGAATCTAGGGGTGCTGTAATAAATATTAGATGATCTATTCTGACCAGAAATCTAAGCAGTCAAGCTAAGCATGATAGACTTTTAGGAGCATAGAGAACAAATCTATGAATCTCATTAGCTCAAAGAGAAAGAGGCAAATACATGCATCTAGGTGTGGTTTAAGGCAATAAGAAGTAAAGGACCCAGGATCAGGGACTATAATAGAGTCAGTGCCTACAATAGAGTCAGTGCCTTATGAACACATCATGGAATCAGAGTGTCAACAAAATTTTCCCTATATTAGTAGATAAGGATCTAGATTAGGTAACAAAATACAAGTGGACTGCAAAAACGAAGTTTGATTCTGAAGTTATGTAGAGATGGTGCTTACCAAAATCTATCTACCTAATGCCAGTGTTCTGTCGGTAAGAATCACAAAAAGCAAATGGCTCTTTACAGCTTTAGGACTGAGCTTCTAAATATGATAGAGAAAAGTCACAGGACGTTCCTTACTCCTCTGTGGGTCTTGACTTCACCATTGTGCTAATGATAGTCACTTCTGGTCTCTAACACTTTGGTGGTCTAACCAGCTCGCTTTCCCTTATCTGTGACCCAACCTGCACAATGTCCATGCACTGGGTGTCAGCTCTCCAGCCCAGCATTTTCTCTGACTTCCTTGATTTGAATGTAAAAATAGGACAAGTGGGCACTTGTGTCTGCCTAAATATTCATGTGAACTACATTTTGAACACTAGCATTCTAAATCTCCATTCCTGTAGGATGTCTATAGAGTTGGATTTGGAATTTGATTAGAATAATAGCAAAATTATTGCTAATAAGGCAAATAAGCTGTTTTCAAAGCTGAACAGAAAGCCTGTCTACTTTATCTGGGAAAAAATCATGTCAGTAAGCACAATAATCAAAGATGTATAAATTACACATGCTCTAAATAGAGAAGCGGACAAGGCACTCTTGACCAAAAAAGGGATTTCAGATCATTTTTCCTTACTCAGTTTTCTACTCTGAAATTCACTGCTACCTGTCAGTTGCCTTTCCTCAGCCAATGGCAAGCCTACAGACAAGTACAATTAATTATATTAGCTGGAATGTTCAGCTCCATGGCAGCCCTCATCAGTTCATTGCTCTTTTATTTAAGCTGTTACAGACTTTGCTATAATCTAAAGAAAAGGAGAGGCAATTTCTTCTAGGAAATAATGCCTGAAATTAAATACTTGATTTCCAAAAAGAAAGATATATGTAAATATAGAAAGAGTTGGTCTGCTGGTTTTGCTGCAGTCTGTCTGAGGGACTTTAACTTTCACCTCCAGGATGGGTCTTAGCTTTGTCGTCTGTGACATGAGAGGATTAGATTTGCCCATGTGGAGGACCATTCCTTTCTTTTAGACTAGAGAATTCTTGATGAATAGACCAAATGATTGGCTGACTGGAGTTCAATTTTGTATGTTTGAAATTATTTGAATTGTGTTTGAGGGGTCTTTGTTTAAAAGGCATATGCAAGTGAATGTGTCTGTATGTGTGTGTATCTTTTTGTCAGTACTTATCAACAGCGGGCAATTGTGCCCTTCATTGGACACTGAACAATGTCTATAGACCATTTCAGAGACCCAGAAATGGCATATTATGTCTTCTGGTTGGAGAAGCCACAAATACTGCTAAACATCTTATTGTGCACGGTACAGCCCTCCCACAACAAATCGTTTTACAGTCAAAAATATTAACGGTGACAAGGTTGAAAAATCCTGCAAGTAGTTATGGCCCAGGTTGACAGCACACCCCACATTTCTGGATATTGTAACAAGTCCAGTTGTGATTTGTCATACAGACTACACAAAGCCGGATCTTTTCCTGACCCCATAAAGAAAGGATTTCTCAGTTTTGTCTTAAGTGCTAGGGATTAGAGGCCAGGTTTATTTTGGTGCTTAAGATTTCACCTTATTGTGAAATTAACAGTCATGATTCGAGAATTCTGTACACGTATTTCTTTTTGGGCTTCCCTTGTAGCTCAGTTGGTAAAGAATCTGCCTGCAGTGCAGGGGACCTGGGTTCGATCCCTGGGTTGGGAAGATCCCCTGGAGAAGGAAACAGCAACCCACTCCAGTATCCTTGTCTGGAAAATCTCATGGATAGTGGAGCCTGATGGTCTGCAGTCCATGGGGTCGCAAAGAGTTGGACACGGCTGAGCAACTAATACTTACTTATTTCTTTTTATTATTAGTTGATACATTATATCCTTCCTAATGTAGAATTTTTAAAAATATTTCAAGGTCTATGAAAGCAATATGTTATCCATTTTTATGTTGTAACATTAGTATGTATTAATACAATTAATATAATGGGTTGACCTTTAGGTTTTCTATACATTTGAAGCCAACTGAAAACCAATAGATATTTTCATTGATTTCTATAATTTTAATGATTTTCTATATTTAGGTAGAATTAATTTGGCTATTTGTGTGTATATTGAAATAAATATATGCAAAAGCACATCTATAAATAAAATAACTAAATTTTTTATTTCTATGATATCATTACTTCCAATAGCATGATACTTTTTTGTTTTTTGTGTAACACAAATTTTTATCTAGCTAAGGTCTATATTTACTAACTTTTTAATATACTCTTGATTTCACTTTAAAAACCGATTATCAGGCTAACATATGGTTGTCCTTCACATTAGGTATATCTACAGAGCCTCAGAAAATGAATACATTTGGTATTTTGCTCCTATTTCTTTTATTAACTCCATTTATTTCTTTATTCCCTTTAACAAGAGGACTGATATTTTCAAAGACGAAGTTATCTAAGTGAGCTTCTCACTAACTTTAATAAAGATTTGTCCTTCATGTACCATTCATCTATCATGACTAATATGCTCCTATCCAAATTCAAATTTTTACCTTATAAGATTTTGTAAGTTTCTGGTTACGTGAATCATAGCCTGTCTCTAACAGTCATTTTACATTTCTTTAGATAAATAACATCTATATACTGTGAATCAGTTTCTTTTTTAATAACCTGGTCACAGTTTTCTGCTCAATTTACCCCCGAAATGGTGGGTTCATTAATAATAAAGCACTTTGAGAAATATCTGAGAAGCAATAGATGTGGATTCGATTCCTGGGTTGGGAAGATCCCCAAGAGGAGGGCATGGCCACCCAATCCAGTATTCTTGCCTGGAGAGTGGACAGAGGAGCCTGGCAGGCTACAGTCCATAGGGTTGCAAAGAGTTGGACATGACTGAAGCATTTTAGCACACATACACACACATACACACGGGTGATGTTGGTAGTATGTTTACATCAGATAGCAGTACCAGGAGCAACAAAAACATGAAATGACTGGGGCAAATTAAAAAAAAAACTATGATATAAAAATGTCCCTGGGTAATTTTGCATTCAGATTATGATTCAGCTATAATTGGAAATTTGAATAATTCCTTCAAAAATCTCTGTCACCAAAGCTTCTGAAATACAAGCTCACTTCAAGGTCAAGTAAATTATGTCCTTTATTGTTAAAGTTGAGCAAACACCTGCAATGTACCACACATTGAATTATGTCCTGGGAAATACCTGGATGAATCAAATTGGTTTCTTGTCCTCGAGAAGCATCCGGTTCAGGTGAAATGGAGTGACAGACGCAATAATAGTCATATACAGCGGGAGTGGAACACAAGGAAGCATGGATCAACTCTTCTTGGTAGGAGGGCTCAATATCTGTCCAAACATTTCCTCTACTGTGTCTTGTCTTTAGCCCTCCTGCCAAGAAGAGTTTACCTGTGCTTCCTTGTGTTCCACTCCTGCTGCATATGATAAATATTCGGGGATAATTTTTACTTCAAAGCCATGGCCGGTTTTGAAGCAAAGACCTTTGGTAAGTGGTGTAGAAACCATTAATGAAGACAGATATGCTGTTGCTAGTGCTGACTAGACTCTAGAAGAGAGGCATCTGCCAATGGTTTTTGGGCTGTGGGTAACCTATATCATCTTTGTGATCGTGCACAGTTTGAAAAGCTGTACAAAAAAATCTTTAAACAGTTTCTTGGGATTAGAGATTATACATATGTAAAACAATATAAATATTATCTTTATGTTTGATGCTAAATGGGTTATTTTTGTTTTCTAAAGGAATGTTTTATTTACCAAGAAAATAAGTTTCACTTTTATATGTGCAAGTGTGCACACACACGTGCACACACACACACACACACTTTGGTAAGAGTAAATGTATATTCCATATTTCCAGGAAATATTTAGGAAATTTCAACTATTATTTTCTTTCCCTTTTAAAGTTATCAGTAATATGAACAGAAATGTAACACATTTTAACAATTAATGTTTTATTCGTTGTGTTTGTTTCTGAACTGTTATGGTGTTTGGAAATGTGTACCTTTTACAATTGCATGTTAAAATTCTTTTCCAAGTGCCTGAGTAAATTTGGTATCAACTTCAAAAATGCAAAGTATTTCTTTCTACTTTATCACATAAAGTGCATAAAATGATATTTTTAGCAGATAAAGACTCTTTGAAGATAATTTAAACTGAGGAAACATACTCTGCAAGTATAATCTGAAATATTTGAGGCACTGTCTTATTCAGAGTCAAGAACATCAATTTGGTTTCAGATTGCAGTCTATTTCTACAGCAGTGCGACAGAGTGCTTAAGAGCTCAGCCTCTGACAGTCGATGGACCTAGGTTTGAATTCCTGCCACTATCCTGTGATTAACTGTGTGCTGGCATGGTGCTTAAACTTTCAGATCTTTAGCTGGTCCTTAAGTATTGTTAGGCTAAAAATAATACTTTTTAAAAGGGTTGTTGAGACAGTCTAACAAGATTGTGTGTGTGTATGAGCACATGCATGTACACTTTGCAGAGTGGTCAGTAAAGAAGAAGCATTTGATTTAAGGTTAACTTATTATTGTATTATTATTTCATTATTATTATTAATATAGTTTTGTGCTGAAATAAATCCCTGGTCCCTCAGATGGTAAAGAATCCAGCTGCAGTGTGGGAGAGCCAGGTTCAATCCCTGAATTGGGAAGATCCCCTGGAGAAGGGAATGGCTACCTACTCCAGTATTTTTGCCTGGAGAATTCCATGGACAGAAGAGCCTGGCAGGCTACAGTCCATGGGTCATAAAAAGTTGGACATGCCTCAATGACTTTCATATTCATATGCTAACATGCTAATACACTGTAAAGTGCTTCCCAGCTGGCTCAATGGTAAAAAATCCACCTGCCAAGTAGGAGACACAGGTTCGATCCCTGAGTTGGAAAGATCCCCTGGAGGAGAAAATGGCAACACACTCCTGTATCCTTGCCTGGGAAATCCCATGAAATGAGGAGCCTGGTGGGCTATCTTCCATGGGGTCGCAAAGAGTAGGACACAACTTAGTGACTAAGTGCATCAACAATGCACTGTAAAGCAGGTTTCTCATTCTCTTTTCCAGATATGTACAGATGTCACTTGTTTGACATGAATATCCAGGATATCCTTGAAGAGAAGGATATGACAAAACAAACATGAAATATGTCCAAGGAATGTGCAGGGAGGAAGAAGAGTAGTTGCCTCTGTTTGAAAAAGTAGAGTCAACCTTTGTTCACATGACTTTCTGTGAGACAGCCTACTTCTTTTTGGCTACTTTCTAGGTGTTAATTGTTACGACTTTCCTCAGGGCCTTTTTGTTGATCAGACCTCTTTTTAACCTTTCATCCTCCTACACCTTCCTTCTATCCCCAGCCTTGTAGAGTGACCACTCTTCTCTTGATCCTACAGTCTGCTATTCCTAGTGAAATACATGGCATATATTAGATGGTGATGTTTAACTGGAGTCTTAAGTATATGCATCAGTTCAGTTCAGTTCAGTTCAGTCACTCAGTCATGTCCAACTCTTTGCAACTCCATGAATTGCAGCACGCCAGGCCTCCCTGTCCATCACCAACTCTCAAAGTTCACCCAAACCCATGTCCATTGAGTCGGTGATGCCATCCAGCCATCTCATCCTTTGTCGTCCCCTTCTCCGCCTGCCCCTAATCCTCCCAGCATCAGAGTCTTTTCCAATGAGTCAACTCTTCGCATGAGGTGGGGTGGCCAAAGTATTGGAGTTTCAGCTTTAGCATCAGTCCTTCCAATGAACACCCAGGATTGATCTCCTTCAGAATGGACTGGTTGGATCTCCTTGCAGTCCAAGGGACTCTCAAGAGTCTTCTCCAACACCACAGTTCAAAAGCATCAATTCTTCGGCGCTCAGATTTCTTCACAGTCCATCTCTCACATCCATACATGACCACTGGAAAAACCATATTCCCTTAATAGGTTGTAAATCCTCCTTATATTATTTCTATATCCCAGAAATCTAGTAGTTTATAGGAATTTCATATAGTTTCTATGTGTGAATGAGTGTAACAGATTCTCTGTGTTGTAAGAGGATGAACAGAAGCTGTCTGATTGCTGTAGTATACAAAATATCCTTGGGTTAAAATGATTATCTATATTGGTATACTATTGAACTATTCCTGCAATTAGATAAATGATCAGAAAGTGTGTCATGATCACGTGCTATGAGCCCAGTGGTCTATTCTGTAATCTTAAAAATCCAATGACATAAATTCATGTGAATTAACTGTAATGAAATACTCCTCTGAAGAAAAAAACTGATCTTTCTGAGGAGGAATCCATGCCTGTAATTTCAGTACCACAGACAGCAATTCAGGATCCCCTGTTCCATGGTCTTGCAGAGGGAATGGACATCTGTATGCTATGTTCAGCTAGAGAACATAGTCACGTCAGCATTTGCTTAGACTCCATGGAAATGGGATGTGGGTGGAAGCAGGAAAGGTAATTTTCTCAGTGAAAGCCTTAGGCATTCTCACGAATTTTGAAACTTAAAAATGAGTCAAGAAACCTAAGGATAGCCTCACAGAAGAAAAATGTGTATAGCAAGTTGATTTTGGCGTTGAGAATAGGGTCATACAGAGTATCAAAAATAGAAAATTTGTTTTAGTCTGGTCTTCTCTTTCTTTCCACTGAGGACTCCCTGCCGATGATAGTCTTTTATCATCACTCCCATCTTTGTAGAAGTATAGCTTTTTTATCTTTCTAAAGCTTACTCCTATCTATTATCAATTTTTTTTGTTCTTTCATTCCCTCTAAGTATCCCTCCTCATTGTTTTTACATAAGCTTTTCTATTCTTAATCCCTTCTCTTCATTCCTTCTACATACTTAGAATAACCTGCACTTCTTTGACCCTTCTCTCAAGCTTTCCTGTTTCCCCACTTCTTTACCAAAACAATTATAAGCAGCTTATTTTACTATTTCAGTCCTCATTGATTGTCAAGGCTTGTGTACAAACCATCCAATTTATCCAAGTGATTTTCAAATCCCACTAATCATCAAAGACATTTAATCCTAGGAAGTTTTAGGCTACATTCATGGAGATTAGATTTTGACAGCTCTAAGTTTGTGTCCAAGAAAGTCTAACTTTATCAAACACATTTGATAATCAGGAAATATATATGCTATCTGTTTTCTAGTTAACCTCTGGCCTCATATCTAATACAGTTTAATTATATTTTGGCTCAATTATTTAATGTTTGTTGATCATTTCTTCTAAGATTTATTAGAAACCCCTTGAATATTAAGGCCATGTATTATATCATTTTATCTAACTATAGATAATAATTAAAGCATTTTAAATTTAGCTAATTTTAAGGAAATAAGTCTCTCTCTCCATATATATATATATTTACTGTTTATATCTTTAATTTAATGGAAGAAAAAGTGAAATTTTAGCTTCTAGGGTGAGGCACCTAATGACAAGGGATTTTGGATTGTATAAATAAGAAAGAAGTGGCCTCACTGATGGGAGTATTGTATTAGCTAAAAAGACATGAGGCTGGGGCAGAAACATCTCTGAAGTTCTACTTCCAAAAGTCATACTTGCTAAGTAATCATCCTGGTATAAAATAGAAAAAATGTGCAAATATATAAATATATGCACACAAACGCACATCCACGAGAGTAGACTTCTTTTTGCAGTTCTGCTATTATGAATTCCCTTTCTGTGATTTTGCTAAATATTAATAGCATCTGTCCTCCAACACTATGGTTCAAGTTTCAATTAGTATGGTATATTAGCAGTATGCAATTTGCAAAACATACATTTTACTGGTAGCTCAGTAGTCCAGAAATCAATATGTAAATAAGAGATTGTATCATGATTCATGACCAATTATGTCCTTTCTTAAGGTCTGTCTGTCTGGTCACTTAACATCTCTTATTTAGTTCACAGACAGACAGCAAAGCATATTTTTATGTCACTTCCTTATCTCAAGTTGATAAGTCCATGTGACATTTTACAAAAATGAGTGAACAAAATAAGAAACTGGCCAGCAGAGATAACAGTGCATCAAACAAAACTGATAATGCTGCGAGTGAAATTTGAATGGAATGCAAATGTAGTAGCTGATGTAAGGAAGTTAATACTGACAACATTCAAGAATACATAGAAAGCCAGAGGAACTTAGTGAAGGGCAAAGTGAAAGTGAATGTCGCTCAGTCATGTCTGATTCTTTGTGATCCCATGGACAGTAACCTGCCAGGCTCCTCTGTCCATGGAAATCTCCAGGCCAGACTACTGGAGTGGGTAGCCAGTCCTTTTTCCAGGGGATCTTCCCAACCCAGAGATCGAACCCAGATCTCCCACATTACAGGTGAATTCTTTACCATCTCAGTCACCAGGGAAGTCCAAGAATACTGGAGTGGGTAGGCTATTCCTTCTCCAGCAGATCTTCCTGACCCAGGAATCAAACTGGGATCTCCTGCATTACAGGTGGATTTTTTACCAACTGAACTACCAGGGAAGCACAGTGAAAGGGAACCTGTGACCATAAATGAGGGGAGTGATTTTGAAAAAGTGGATGAAGATGTCACAGAGGAAGTGATATCCCCTGAAAAACTTCACATTAAAGGAACTCTCAGAGATATTTCATGACATCTCAGGCAGAAAAATAGAAAATGTTAGAAGCATATCTAATCATAAAAAGGAGTATTACAACTCACCATGTTGTTTAAAAGATACTTTATTATCATTAATTTATATAATGAGAAAAAATACAAGCATAGTTCAAAATATTCAATAAATTTCTTATAAGAAGCACTTTAAATTTCAATATACCTAATGTTTTAGATTACATCATACTAAATAAGTAATAAGTTTTACTACTTCTTTTCATGTCCCCATATAACCAATGATAAGAGTTTTTTTTTAAAAAACATTTTGAAAACATTTATCAAGTGCCATGGAACAATCATAAGATCACTTTAAGATCCCATTAAGATCACTTTGCAAAATCAGTCAAAACTTTCGTGAACATTTTTGCAGTCACACTTACTATATACAGAAAAGACTGTGTGAATATTCTTTAAATGAATAATCTAACTTGCCACAAGGTAAAGAAAATCCTTTGGACTAGTGAAAAACGCATGTGTTTTTCAGAATATGTATGTTGGTCTGGATCCTAAAGTTTGAGTTTTTATGGGGCAAGAGCATTCTAGAAAAATGGAAAAATATGAAAAATATACCACAATACAATGCCTTGAACAAAGGGAATGTTACAGGGTTTGAAAAAAATGAAGTAAAATATTAAAGGAATGAGGTTCTGGGGCTTGTTTTGTCTATCAGATGAATGTAATTTTTCTTTAAGTGAAAGCATTTGGACCAATGTTATAGTGAGTGACAGTATCATTTTTGTTGTTGTTGTTGTTCTTTGAAACACCTTAGGTAACAGATTATGACAATAAAGATAATTTTTTCAGACATATCAACAAAAAATCTATTGTGATGCAAAAATAGCATGAATATATTGGGTGTGGAATGGTGATAAAATTCTGAAATCTTAGTTAATAAGTGACCATTCTACAGTGACATGTTGAACATATTTTATATGCCTACCTGTTTTTACTATTGCATATAAACTTAGAACAGTGGATAAAATTGATGGTATTTGGTTTAAATTTTTGTCTACAGATCTTGCTGTAATAGCATAGACATTTGATATGATTGAATGTTTTTTTAATTCTTTTTTAACCTTACAATATTGTATTGGTTTTGCCATACATCAAGATGAATCTGCCACGGGTGTACACGTGTTCCCCATCCTGAACCCCACTCCCACCTCCCTCCCCGCACCATCCCTCTGGGTCATCCCAGTGCACCAGCCCCAAGCATCCTGTATCCTGCATCAAACCTAGACTGGCAATTCGTTTCTTATATGATATTATACATGTTTCAATGCCATTCTCCCAAGTCATCCCACCCTCCCCCTCTCCCACAGAGTCCAAAAGACTGTTCTATACATCTGTGTCTCTTCTGCTATCTCGTATACAGGGTTATCATTACCATCTTTCTAAATTCCATATATTTGTGTTAGTATACTGTATTGGTGTCTTTCTTTCTGACTTACTTCACTCTGTATAATCGGCTCCAGTTTCATCCACCTCATTAGAACTGGTTCAAATGTATTATTTTTAATGGCTGAGTAATATGCCATTGTGTATATGTACCACAGCTTTTTTATCCACTCATCTGCTGATGGACATCTAGGTTGCTTCCATGTCCTGGCTATTATAAACAGTGCTGCGATGAACATTGGGGTACACATGTCTCTTTCAATTCTGGTTTCCTCAGTGTATATGCCCAGCAGTGCTAAATGCTAACGGATATTCTCTAGACAGGAAACACAAAAAGGGTGTATAAACTTGAACCCAAAACAATAAAGTAAATGGCAACGGGATCATACTTATCAATAATTACCCTAAACATAAATGGGTTGAATGCCCCAACCAAAAGACAAAGACTGGCTGAATGGATACAAAAACAAGACCCCTGTATATGTTGTCTACAAGAGACCCACCTCAAAACAAGGGACACATACAGACTGAGGTGAAAGCCTGGAAAAAGATATTCCATGCAAATAAAGACCCAAAGGAAGCAGGAGTAGCAATACTCATATCAGATAAAATAGAGTTTAAAACACAGGCTGTGAAAAGAGACAAAGAAGGATACTACATAATGATCAAAGGATCAATCCAAGAAGAAGATATAACAATTATAAATATATATGCACCCAACATAGGAGCACTGCAATATGTAAGACAAATGCTAACAAGTATGAAAGGGGAAATTAACAATAACACAATAATAGTGGAAGACGTTAATACCCCCTCACACCTTTGGATAGATCAACTAAACAGAAAATTAACAAAGAAACACAAACTTTAAATGATACAATAGACCAGTTAGACCTAATTGATATCTATAGGACATTTCACCCCAAAACAATGAATTTCACCTTTTTCTCAAGGGCACACGGAGCCTTCTCCAGGATAGATCACATCCTGGGCCATAAATCTAGCCTTGGTAAATTCAAAAAAATTGAAATCATTCCAAGCATCTTTTCTGACCATAATGCAGTAAGATTAGATTTCAATTACAGAAGAAAAACTATTAAAACTTCCAACATATGGAGGTTGAACAACACGCTTCTGAATAACCAACAAATCACAGAAGAAATCAAAAAAAGAAATCAAAATATGCATAGAAATGAATGAAAATGAAAACACAACAACCCAAAATCTGTGGGACACTCTAAAAGCAGTGCTAAGAGGAAAGTTCATAGCAATACAGGCATACCTCAAGAAACATGATTAAATGTTTTTGATCTTGAGACAAAGAAACTGTAAATTGAATATTTCAATTTATTGTTCTAAAATGATACTGAATATAACTTACATAAGCGTGTAATAGAATCCTTTGGTGATATAAGATTAAAGCACTGAATTAAGTGCTAGATTCTTGTTCTTACTTAGAAAATGCCTGTTTTAAGATAATCAATGGATTCCTGGCCGCACTCATCAATGCTCAAATATTAGATGTAGTCTATCAATCATTTTTAAACACCATTTATTAATGACCATTTAGAGCCTTGGATACAGCAGAGGACAGGGTGGGTAATAAAGAGACAATCATAAAAAAGAGAAATGGCATGAACTAAGACTTGGAAGTTTTAAAAACAAAGAAAGTTAATTTATCTAATGCAAAATTTTCTTGATCTAGTTCTGAAACTTCATTCAATTTGTGTATATGACTATGTTTTGAAGAAAGTATTGGGATTTGTATGAAGCACTTTCAAAATAACCTGTATTCAGTTTAATTCTATTGCTAACAAAATAAGAATAATACATTAAATTAATTGTTGCTACAAAATTTAGGGTTAATAATCTATAAAATGAAGGTGAAAAAGGAGAGTGAAAAAGTTGGCTTAAAACTCAACATTCAGAAAACTAAGATCATGGCATCTGGTCCCATCACTTCATGGCAAATAGATGGGGAAACAGTGGAAACCATGAAAGACTATTTTTTGGGGCTCCAAAGCACTACAGATGGTGACTGCAACCATGAAAGTAAAAGAAGCTTGCTCCTTGGAAGAAAAGCTATGACCAACTTAGCGTATTAAAAAGCAGAGACATTACTTTGCCAACAAAGGTCCATCTAGTCAAAGCTATGGTTTTCCCAGTATTCATGGATGGGAAGTTGGACTATAAAGAAATCTGGGCACTGAAGAATTGATGCTTTTGAACCATGGTGTTGGAGAAGACTCTTGATAGTCCCTTGGACTGCAAGAAGTTCCAATGAGTCCATCCTAAAGGGAATCAATCCTGAGTATTCATTGGAAGGACTGATGATGAAGCTGAAACTCCAATACTTTGGCCACATGATGCAAAGAACCAACTCATTTGAAAAGACCCTGGTGCTGGGAAAGATTGAAGGCAGGAGAAGGGGACGACAGAGGATGAGACTGTTGGATGGTTTCACCGATGCTATGGACTTGAGTTTGAGTAGGCTCTGGGAGTTAGTAATGGACAAGGAAGCCTGGCATGCTGTAGTCCATGGAGTCACAAAGAGTTGGACATGACTGAGCGACTCAACTGAACGGAACTGAAAATATGTTAATTTTATAAAGTAAAGATATATAATAATTCACTAAAGGAAGCTTAGCGTTTCATTGGTGATTAATCATGTGACTACATGAAGGTTAATCATAGTATAATTTATGATAATTCAGTTCAGTTCAGTTCTGTCGCTTAGTTGTGTCCGACTCTTTGTGACCCCGTGAACCGCAGCATACCAGACTTCCCTGTCCATCACCAACTCCTGGAGTTTACCCAAACTAATATCTACTGAGTCTGTGATGCCATCCAACCATCTCATCCTCTGTCATCCCCTTCTCCTCCTGCCCTCAATCTTTCCCAGCATCAGGGTCTTTTCAAAAGAGTCAGCTCTTTGCATCAGGTGGCCAAAATACTGGAATTTCAGCTTCAACATCAGTCCTTCCAATGAACACCCAGGACTCTTCTCCTTTAGGATGGACTGGTTGGATCTCCTTGCAGTCCAAGGAACTCACAAGAGTCTTCTCCAACACCACAGTTCAAAAGCATCAATTCTTTGGTTCTCAGCTTTCTTTATAGTCCAACTCTCACATCCATACATGACCACTGGAAAAACCATAGCCTTGACTAGACAGAACTTTGTTGACAAGTAATGTCTCTGCTTTTGAATATGCAGTCTAGGTTGGTCATAACTTTCCTTCCAAGGAGTAAGTGTCTTTTAATTTCATGGCTGCAGTAACCATCAGCTTGATTTTGGGGCCCCCCAAAAATAAAGGCCACCACTGTTTCCATTGTTTCCCCATCTATTTGCCATGAAGTGATGGGACCAAATGCAATGATCTTAGTTTTCTGAATGTTGAGCTTTAAGCCAACTATTTCAATCTCCTCTTTCACTTTCATCAAGAGGCTTTTTAGTGCTTCTTTAATTTCTGCCATAAGCGTGGTGTCATCTGCATATCTGAGGTTATTGATATTTCTCCCGGCAATCTTGATTCCAGTTGTGCTTCATCCAGCCCAGCGTTTCTCGTAATGTACTCTGCATATAAGTTAAATAAGCAGGGTGACAGTCTACAGCCTTGATGTACTCATTTTCCTATTTGGAACCAGTTTGTTGTTCCATGTCCAGGTCTAACTGTTGCATCCTGACCTGCATACAGGTTTCTCAAGAGGCAGATCAGGTGGTCTGGTATTCCCATTTCTTTCAGAATTTTCTACAGTTTATTGTGATCCACACAGTCAAAGGCTTTGGCATAGTCAATAAAGCAGAAATAAATGTTTTTTCTGGAACTCTCTTGCTTTTTCTATGATCCAGCGGATGTTGGCAATTTGATCTCTGGTTCCTCTGCCTTTTCTAAATCCAGCTTGAACATCTGGAAGTTCATGGTTCACGTATTGCTGAAGCCTGGCTTGGAGAATTTTGAGCATTACTTTACTAGCACGTGAGATGAGTGCAATTGTGCGGTAGTTTGAACATTCTTTGGCATTGCCTCTCTTTGGGATTGCAATGAAAACTGACCTTTTCCAGTCCTGTGGCCACTGCTGAGTTTTCCAAATTTGCTGGCATATTGAGTGTAGCATTTTCACAGCATCATCTTTCAGTATTTGAAATAGCTCCACTGGAATTCCATCACCTCCACTAGCTTTGTTCGTAGTGATGCTTTCTAAGGCCCACTTGACTTCACTTTGCAGGATGTCTAGCTCTAGGTAAGTGATCACACCATCGTGATTATCTTGGTCGTGAAGATCTTTTTTGTACAGTTCTTCTGTGTATTCTTTCCACCTCTTCTTAATATCTTCTGCTTCTGTTAGGTCCATACCATTTCTGTCCTTTATTGAGCCCATCTTTGCATGAAATGTTCCCTTGGTAACTTTAATTTTCCTGAAGAGATCTCTAGTCTTTCCCATTCTGTTCTTTTCCTCTATTTCTTTGCATTGATCGCTAAGGAAGTTTTTCTTATCTGTTCTTGGTATTCTTTGGAATTCGGCATTCACACGCTTATATCTTTCCTTTTCTTCTTTGCTTTTCACTTCTCTTCTTTTTAGATGCACATTACCAGATGGTCAACACTGAAATCAGATTGATTATATTCTTTGCAGCCAAAGATGGAGAAGCTCTATACAGTCAGTAAAAACAAGACCAGGAGCTGACTGTGGCTCAGATCATGAACTCCTTATTGCCAAATTCAGACTGAAATTGAAGTGGGGAAAACCACTAGACCATTCAGGTATGACCTAGTCACTTATGACTATATAGTGGAAGTGAGAAATAGATTTAAGGGACTAGATCTAATAGAGTGCCTGATGAACTATGGACGGAGGTTCATGACATTGTATAGGAGACAGGGCTCAAGACCATCCCCAAGAAAAAGAAATGCAAAAAGGCAAAATGGCTGTCTGAGTAGGACTTCCAAATATTGATAATTATGTTTCCTAAAATGCAGATATTTTTAGAATTGTAAGAGATGTCAAATATCATTTAATCTTGCCCCCTACATGATTTCATCTGATAAATAAGTTCTGTGGAAAAGATGTATTTGAATCGACCTCAAATGATGTTAAGACATTCTCTAACACTGATTGAGAATTTTGTCTGTGAATTATTTTTGTCTAGTGTGAAGACCAAGTAGCAAACTTAACTCTCTGTTTACTGTGTAGCTCCTTTACAAGTCAACCACCCTTTGCTTTAACCACTAAGGAAGGGTTCAGCTTTAAAGAAGAAATATGTTTTATGAATTTTACACTTTTCTGGGCATGTTGAAATTGTGGCCCAGTTGTTTACCACCTATATCTCATGCCGACTTCCTTATGGAGCTGCTACTTATTTGTAATACAATATTTATTGGCCCAAATAGCTGGAATCTGTCTCAGGTCCCCTCTAGAGACTTCAATTCATGATATAGATTTAAAAAACTGTAGTCTATGAAGTCCAAGTGAAGTGAAAGTGATTAAAAGAGATACTTCCCCAGCCACATTATCTGTATAAGTGAAATATGTTAACAGATCCTCAGATTGAATCTGAAAGAGCAGAGTTTCATTCCCCAAGTTTTAAGGTTGATAAGCACAGCTTTTGTATTGTTTAAGGTATTTTTTTCTACAACAATCTCAGATAAAGGTCTCCATGGTGCTTTTAAAAATGGAAAGTGATGCTGGATAGGAAAGCAGATGGCAACTTAAATATTCATAATTTGGTGTTCCTTTACCTTAATCATGCAGTAAGTAACAGCTTGCACCACAGTGTGTGAAACATATTAAGAATATGACTAATATATTTAAGTTCACTCAGGAGGAAATTGGTGTGAATTTTGAAGGTGATAAATGACTCTCTTGGTGGTATTGTAAAAGCTGTCACTAAAAAATGAACAATAATTGATAGAATGTTTTTGTTGTATCTCAGTCTTAATTCAAGCAATTTAATTTTAATAACATGTATTTTAGTTTACTAAATGTATTCTAGGCATTTCATAGTGCCAAACAAGTGATATGCATGGACATTGAAAATAAAAGTCATATTTATTTTATAGAATGTATTAAAAATATTGTTAAGGCCATTTATATTACTAGGGTTTCAAACTGAAAGAGAGAAATTTTACTATGGATGAAATTTCAAATTAAACAATAACTATGATAAAAATAGTGGGATCAAGCACATGAAAAGATGTTACACAACACTACTAATAAAATGCAAGTCAAACCACAGTGAAATATTACTTCTCATTAACTAGAATGACCATTATAGAAAATAAACAAAAAGAGGAAAGTAGCAAATGTTGTCAAGTATGTGGAGAAATTGGAACATTTATGCTTTCCTGATGGGAATGTAAAATGGTATAGCCACTATAGTATACAGTATGATGGTTCCTCAAAAAAAAAAAAAAAAAAAGAAGAAGAAGAAGGAGCATAAAATTACTGTAAGATCCAGGAATTCCTCTTCAGGTGTATACCCAAAATAATGGAAAGCAGGCACTCAAGATATATGTACACCAATATTCATAACAGCATTAGTCACAGTAGCCAAAAAGAGGGATAACTCAAATGTCCATCAGTGGATAAATGGATAAACAAAATGTGGTATACACATGAAATAAAAAATTATTTAATCTTTAAAAGGAATGAAACTCTGATACATATAACAACATGAACACATTTTGAAAACCTTATGCTAAATATAAAGAAAGCTGAGCACCAAAGAATTGATGCTTTTGAACTGTGGTGTTGGAGAAGATTCCTGAGAGTCCCTTGGACTGCAAGGAGATCCAACCAGTCCATCCTAAAGGAGATCAGTCCTGAATATTCATCGGAAGGACTGATGCTGAAGCTGAAGCTCCAATATTTTGGCCACCTGATATGAAGAACTGATTCACTGGAAAAGTCCCTGATGCTGGGAAAGATTGAGAGCGGGAAGAGAAAAGGATGACAGAGGATGAGATGGTTGGATGGCATCACCGACTCAATGGACGAGTTTTAGTAGGCTCCTGGAGTTGGTGATGGACAGGGAAAACTGGCATGCTGCCGTTCATGGGGTTGCAAAGAGTCGGACATGACTGAGTGACTGAACTTAATTGAACTGACCCACTACTGAATTATAGAGTTCCTGGCTTTGATTTTAATAGTAGTAATCGTGTACTCTCCAAAAGACATAGTTTAGGTACTACTTATCCTAATTTTTCACTTTATGAATCAACAAATTCTTTTGATTATCATTTTTTAGTATTAGTAGTATTCCTATTAAATAAACCACTTGCCATAGAGAAATTTGTACTTAAATTTAAAATGTGTATGTATTTCCATATATTATATGAAAAGTGAATCTTACTAATAAGAAATTTTCTCCTTTAAAGAAAAAATGTTACTTCATTAAAACTATAAGAATTATTAAACTGACATTGTTTTTCTTTTACATTGGTTTTCAGAAAGTTTGATGGCATATTCAGCTATACAAGCCCTACAGAACTTCCTGTATTGGTTTTATTTTTTTCTCCTTTTTTAAAAAAGATATTTCTCATGTATCTGTATTTTCTTCTTTGTAATTTAGTGTTATGAATATTTTATTATTTGACAGTAGTTTTTTATTTCAACTCCAGCAAGATTTTGAGGGAACTGATAAACCCAAATTCAATAAAACAGAACGATAAAGCTAGTCACAAGAATAAAATTGGACAATAAAGAAGATGTAGTGTTAAAAACCAAAAGTGTAGTTGAATAATCATGCTGTGTGGATCCAGAGACAGGAACACACACTTCCGGCTGAGTTCTTCAGCATGCCATGATGTGTACGATTTAGATTTAGCAACCTCATGTGGGACTTGAGAGATTTTATTACCTGAAGTCGTGAGGGATCAGTTGGGAAAGAATTTCGCATGTGACCAATATATGTCCATTAGCAATTCAAAGTCATATGAACTAATATCTCCTTTAGACACTTTTCTGCCTCTCTCTGTTCCTGCTTAGGGTCTGTGATTACTATGGGTTTTGAGCTTGAGCTATACATATGTTAGCAAGATTGCGTGCCTATGTTATACTCTAGATCTGCTTTTTTTTTTTTTTTTTCCAATACAGCAGCCGCTAGGCACATGTGGCTATTGAACACTTCAAATGTGACTGTTCCTTGGCTTTGAGTTTCTGAAATCACACATAGTATCAATTTTAGACCTCAAATTTGTTCAAGAACCTAGACCTAATAATTTGATTTATCATGGGATAAAGAAAAGGTTCTTAGTTTCTTGCTCTGGTAAGTAGAGATTTTTTTTCTCTGCTTGGCTTGCACTCCTGTGAAGTCATCTATTTAATATAGTAATCTCAGTTCTGCCCTGTATGGACATCAAAATCCAATTCCTTTATCATAACTAGCCCAATGATCCCACTCGTACTTATCAGGGCTGTTACTAGTCAGACTGGCTGCCTAGTACTCTAGGTTTTCTTTTCTTTCTTTTTTTTTTTCTTTAAATCTCATAGCTGTACTATGTCTGTGACTCCCATATGTGTATGTGTGTGTGCACTGACGCCCCCCCCCCCCCACCTCATATTTGATCCAATCATTCTTGGTTATTTTACAAGTGTTGCTGAGTTACCCTAATTCTTGATGTCTTTAATAGTGTGCAGTGTGCATTGCTTAAAATTTTTAAAATAAGATCAAACTGGTGTTTTAGGAAGATTAGTTTGGTTACTCACGTGTGAACATGTGAGTAGATTATAGAAAAGAAGACAGTAACTCACGAAGCCTTTTATTTAATGCCTTTGATGATTACTGAGATATATCAGTTTTAAATTGAACACAAATCTAGAGGAAACAAATTGATAAATGAAGTCTGTCTTTTGTGAATATAAATAGAGTAGTTCCCCTTTGCAACTATATTAAAAACTATTATCACAGACATATTTTTCCTAGAGATTTCACGAGTGAAAAAATACAACATGAAAAGATTGAGCAGTTAACAGCTGCAAAAATTATCAATATTTTGTCCTTTGTTTATAGAAGAACAGTTGTCTTGGACAGTTAAACTATGTGGCTTTAGTTTTATCTGAGAATACACAGTTAGAAAGCTAAGGAGAGAAACAACATTGTTTGAATAAGAAGGAATGTTTTAACAAGAATCAAGCCTATCCATATGGATGGTGAACTATTTTACTTATTTATCCATTTTTATTTTAAATTTTATATTCATGCTGACAAAAAGTCTTTTAAAAATTTGACATGTTCTATTAAATCTTTCCTTTGATTTGGGTTTAAGTTACAAAGCTTGCCAAGTGGCTCAGTGGTAAAGAATTTGTCTTCCAGTGCAGGAGGTGGAAGAGATGTGGGTTCAGTCCCTGGGTCAAGAAGATCCCCTGAAGTAATAAAGGCAACCCACTCCTATATTCTTGCCTGGAAAATTCCATGAAGAGAAGGAGCCTGAGAGTCACAAAGAGTTGGAGATGACTGAGTGACTGAGTACATACACACACACTACTGAGATGCATGATTTTCATTCGTACCAGTGACTCACATACTATTTTGTATAATATTGTATAATATTTAAAATTCTCCAGCATTTTGAATTCTGCAAGGCTTAAAACAATCTGATCACATGGACCACAGCCTTGTCTAACTCAATGAAACTTTTAGCCATGCAGTGTAGAGCCACCCAAGATGTATGGGTCATCATGGAGAGTTCTGACAAAACGTGGTCCACTGGAGAAGGGAATGGCAAACCACCTCAGTATTCTTGCCTTGAGAACCCCATGAACAGTATGAAAAGGCCGAAAGATAGGACACTGAAGGATGAACTCCCCAGGTTGGTTGGTGCCCAATATGCTACTGAAGATCAGTGGAGAAATAACTCCGGAAAGAATGAATAGACAGAGCCAACACAAGAGCAGCACACAGTTGTGGATGTGACTGGTAATAGAAGTAAAGTCCAATGCTGCAAAGAGCAATATTGCATAGGAACCTGGAATGTAGGTCCATGAATGGAGGCAAATTTTAAGTGGTCAAACAGGAAATGGCAAGAGTGAATGTCAACATTTTAGGAATCATCAATCTAAAATGGACTGGAATGGGTGAATTTAACTAAGATGACCATTATATATAATACTGTGAGCAATATAATGGAGTAGCCATTATAGTCAACAAAATAGTCCAAAATGCAGTATTTGGATGCAATCTCAAAAATAATAGAATGATCTCTATTTGTTTCTAAGGCAAACCATTCAATATCACAGTAATCCAAGCCTATGCCCTGACCAGTAATCTTGAAAGACCTACAAGACCTTCTAGAACTAACACCCAAAAAAGATGTCCTTTTCATTATAGGGGACTGGAATGCAAAAGTAGGAAGTCAAGAAACACCTGGAGTAACAGGCAAATTTGGCCTTGGAGTACAGAATGGAGCAGGGCAAAGGCTAATAGAGTTTTGCCAAGAGGACACACTGGTCATAGCAAACACCCTCTTCTAATGACACAAGAGAAGACTCTACATATGGACATCACCAGATGGTCAACACCAAAATGATTATATTCTTTGCAGCCAAAGATGGAGAAGCTCAGCAAAAACAAGACCAAGAGCTGACTGTGGCTCAGATCATGAACTACTTATTGCCATATTCAGACTTCAATTGAGGAAAGTAAGGTAAACCACTAGGCCATTCAGGTATGACCTAAATCAATTAAAAAATACAATCAAGTGAAAAATAGGTTCAAGGGACTAGATCTGATTGACAGAGTGCCTGAAGAACAATGGACGGAGGTTGGTGACATTGTACAGGAGACAGGGATCAAGACCAAGACCATCACCAAGAAAAATAAATGCAAAAAGGCAAAATGTTTCTCTGAGGAGGACTTACAAATAGCTGTGAAAAGAAAAGAAGTGAAAGGCAAAGGAGAAAAGGAAAGATATACCCATTTGAATGCAGAGTTCCAAAGAATAGCAAGGAAAGATAAGAAAGCCTTCCTCAGTGAACAGTGCAAAGAAATAGAGGAAAACAATAGAATGGAAAGACTAGAAATCATTTCAAGAAAATTAGGGAGACGAAGGGAAATTTTCATGCAAAGATGAGCACAACAAAGGACAGAAATGATATGGATCTAACAGAAACAGAAGATATTAAGAAGAGGTGGCAAGAATACACAGAAGAACTATTCAAAAAATATCTTCATGACCTAGATAATCACAATGGTATGATCACTCACATAGAGCCAGACATCCTGGAATGAAAGTCAAGTAGGCTCAGGAAGTATTACTATGAATGAAGCTAATGGAGGTGATAGAATTCCATTTGAGCGATTTCAAATCCTAAAAGATGATGCTGTGAATGTGCTGCACTCAATATGTCAGCAAACTTGGAAAACTCAGCAGTGGCCGCAAACTGGAAAAGGACCGCTTTCATTCCAATCCCAAAGAAAGGCAATGCAAAATACTGCTCAAACTACCGCACAATTGCACTCATCTCACACGCTAGTAAAGTAATGCTGAAAATTCTCCAAGCCAGGCTTCAGCAGTACGTGAACCGAGAACTTGCAGATGGTCAAGCTGGATTTAGAAAAGGCAGAGGAATCAGAGATCAAATTGCCAATATCCGCTAGATCATTGAAAAAATAACAGAGTTCAAAAAATGTCTACTTCTGCATTATTGACTATGCCAAAGCCTTTGACTGCGTGGATCACAGCAAATTATGGAGGATTATTAAAGAGATTGGTATACCAGACCACCTGACTTGCCTCCTGAGAAACCTGTATGCAGGTCAGGAAGCAACACTTAGAACTGGACATGGAACAACAGACTGGTTCTAAATAGGAAAAGGAGTACATCAAGGCTATAGACTGTCACCCTGCTTATTTAGCTTATATGCAGAGTACATCATGAGAAACACGGGGCTAGATGAAGCACAAGCTGGAATCAAGATTGCCGGGAGAAATATCAATAACCTCAGATATGCAGATGACTCCCTCTTTATGGTGGAAAGTGAAGAAAAACTAAAAGCCCCTTGATGAAAGTGAAAGAGGATAGTGAAAAAGTTGGCTTAAAGCTCAACATTCAGAAGACTAAGATCATTGCATTTGGTCCCATAACTTCATGGCAAATAGATGGGGAAACAGTGGAAACAGTGAGAGAGTTCATTTGAGGGGGCTCCAAAATCACTGCAGATGGTGACTGCAGTCATGAAATTAAAAGACACTTGCTCCTTGGAAGAAAATTATGACCAACTTAGATAGCATATTCAAAAGCAGAGACATTACTTTGCCAACAAATGTCCATTTAGTCAAAGCTATGGTTTTTCCAGTAGTCATGTATGGATGTGAGAGTTGGACTATAAAGAAAGCTGAGTGCAGAAGAATTAATGCTTTTGAACCATGATGTTGGAGAAGACTCTTGAGAGTCCCTTGGAATGTGAGGAGATCTAACCACTCCCTCCTAAAGGAATTCAGTCCTGAATATTCATTGGAGGGACTGAAGCTGAAGCTGAAACTCCAATACTTTGGCCACCTGATGCAAAGAGCTCACTCATTTGAAAAGACCCTGATGCTGGGAAAGATTGAAGGTGGGAGGAGAAGGGGACGACAGAGAATGAGATGGTACACTGGATGACATCATTGAGTCAATGGACATGAGTTTAAGTAAATTCTTGGAGTTGATGATGTGCAGGAAGGCCTGGCATGGTGTAATCCATGGTGTCACAAAGATTTGATGGGACTGAGTGACTGAATTGAATTAAATTAGTTGGAACAGTTTTCGTAGTACTTTCAACCTTCAAAGGCAGAAAGTACACAATGGTAGTAAAGGCTTCCCTCCTGGACTTTTATCTCTTAATGTGAAAAGTCTGTGATTAACAAACATTTTGTTGGTGTTCTGTAAAGAAAATAGGGTTCAAACTCTTAGACTTCGTAACTTTGCAGCAATATTCTTAACGCTTAAATTCAAGACATCTTTATTCACTGGAAAGTTGAGTGCCTGTTGTGTGAATAAGCAGTAATGAACTAAACAGACACTGCCTTTGCTCTAATTGAGGTTAGAATTTGGAAGAGAAGATGGACATTACATTTGTGAATATAGCTATTCTATATCTTACCTAAGGAGAAGTGTAGGATTTTACAATTGGTGTTGTCAAAGTTGTTTAAGTGAAGATGGTGTTTCTCAAGGGGGTTCCCAGGTGGTGCTAGTAAACAACCCGCCTGCTAATTGAAGAGATGTGAGACTCAATTCCATCCCTTTGCCAGGAAGATCCCCTGGTGGGGGCATGGCAACCCACTCTAGTATTCTTGCCCAGAGAATCTCATCGACACATGAGCCTGGTGGGCTACAGTCTGTAGCATTCCACAGAATCGAACTCGGCTGAAGCGACTTATCACACGCTGTGTTCCTCAATGTGCAGTTCCAAGACAAGTAGTATTAGCAACACCAAGAAATTTGTAAGAAATGTAAATTCTAGGGCTGCACCCGAGACCTGCATGCAGGTTGTCGCTTTAGTCGTGTCTGACTCAGTGTGACGCTATGGACTTTAGCCGCCCAGGCTCATCTGTGCACGGAATCCTCCAGGCAAGGATACTGGAATAGGTTGCCATGCCCTCTTCCAGGGGATCTACGCAACCGAGGGGCCAAACCTACATCTCTTACCTCTCCTGCATTGGCAGGGGGTTTGTTTACCACTAGCACCACCTGGGAGAAGGCAATGGTGACCCACTCCAGTATTCTTGTCTGGAAAATACCATGGATGGAGGAGCCTGGTAGGCTGCCATCCATGGGGTCGCAAAGAGTTGAACACGACTGAGTGACTTCACGTTGACTTTTCACTTTCATGCATTGGAGAAGGAAATGGCAACCCACTCTAGTGTTCTTGCCTGGAGAATCCCAGGGATGGGGGAGCCTGGTGGGCTGCCGTCCATGGGGTCACACAGAGTTGGACACAACTGAAGCGACTTAGCAGCAGCAGCAGCACCACCACCACCACCACCACCTGGGAAGCCCCCATCTGAGACCTACTGAGTCAGAAACATTAGGGATAAGTCTAGCAGTTGTGGTTTTAACAAGTACTCCAGGTGGTTCTAATGGCTAAAGTTTGAGAAGGACTGATCTAGGTCATGATCTCTCAGTGTGGGCATGGCTGGTATTTGAGACAGATAATTCTGTGTTGTGTGGGCCTACCTTGTGCATTGCAGCCTGTTTATTAGCACCTCTGGTCTCTAACTAGTAGATGCCAGTAGCATTTCTCAGCCCTTCAACCAAAAATGTCACCAGATATTGTCACCAAGGGGCAAATTCTTGTTGCCAGTTCCCCCTCCTCGCATCTCTCCATCCACTCACATGTTAGATAAAGTTCAAATAACATGCTTAGCTCTCTATCTTGTGATCAAATCGTGTGTGGTTAAGTGCCCTGAAACAAATGAAATAGGGATTCTACCACATTTATTCAACAAAGAATCCTAAATTAATTTAATCTTAAATCTAAACAGAGAGAATCTAAGTTTTGGTCATGCTGGTCTCTTCTTCGTCACTTGCTTTCAACTTTTTTATTTTTATTTTCAGTTCTTCCCTATTTCAACATCTGTATTTTTCTTATCCTTCTCTTTTTTAAAGTAAGGAGTGGATAAATACTGTTATAGATTAGTCCTGTTTTGACCTTAAATAGTAACTCATTCTGTTTCTTTTTTAAATTTAGCAATTTGATGAATCTCATGTAATTAAAATGAAGTTTATTTTCACAGAAATTAGACAAGCACCTGCTGTTTCCTAAGACTTTGAACATAAAGTAAAGAAAGTGAAGAGTGCAATTTTCATTTTATCTTAAATTAGCAAAAAATCAAAATATTCCCACTGTTGACTTATATTGTCTAGAATCCTCTATCAGTCATAGATTACTTGGGAATTCATTTATTTTCAGGTCCTTTTTTAAAAACAATTTACTCATCCATTTTATTGTTATTTTAAAATTTTTCTTAAGCCCTGGTTTTTGGATAAGATGTTCTAGTTTCTTATGACTTTGAAGCAAACTCCAAAGCCCTACCCTAATTTGAGGATAGGTTGTCAGAAGTCAAATAAATAAAAGTAGTTGCAATGAAAAAGCAGAGATCTCTCCCCATCCGGCAGTCATTCATTTTGAAAAGTTCATAAACATGTGCATACTTTCTGAAATTGTTAATAGACCCAGCCCAATTGCATGTTTCCACAAGTTAGTTATGCTAGCAGGCCCATAACAGGGCTTATAGGAGTTAATTCTCAGTAACATTTGGCTGATACTGATAAGGATCAGAGAGGGGTCAAGGATGTTTTATCTCCACTATTAACATTCTTGAGCAGGATGATAGTTAATAAGTTGTTTATCATAGGTGATGGGGATGATGATGGTGATCATAAATAATATGTATTAATAGCTGGAAAAATTTCAGACAGGTATGAATCAAACATAACATCATCTGGAAAAATTTTTTTTTTCTTGAGAGTTCTTTGTTGATGACAATGCAGTGTCACGAGGGGAGGATAGTAGCCCAGTACTAGATAGCCCCAGTACCCTGGGGATCAGGTATACGTTATAGAAAGGGAATCATAAATACAGACGGGGAAGGTGGGGATTGAAGAAAGTATGGTTGATTGGGGTAGGCCTCATCGTAACCTGAATTTTCGAGGATGCAGCTTGTAACAACCTTTGATGCCCTTAGGCTTACTCACAAAAATAAAATCTCATGTCCCCAGTGAATCCAGAATCAGAACACAGCTGGACGGTCAGGGACAGTCAGAAAAGAGACAGAATAAAATGGTGAGTTAAGAACAGGCAGAAATGAGGAATGGCAGGAAAGAGAGAGCCAGGATGGCCGGAAACAGCCAGGGAGGCCAGAAACCATCAGGAAACAGAGAGCTGGAGATGGTCAGGTACAGACAGCCAGGGCAAAGGGAGCCTGAGCCAGGAGAACTGAAAGTCTGCTGAAGCAGTGTTACCCATCTGACAGCATTCCCTGAGGGTCGATGTGGCCTCAACTGAGCAGAAGTTCTCACTCTGCTTGTAATATATTTATTTATGCATAATGATGTAAGTGCCTCTCATAAACCAGGAAAGAGATATATAACTACAGGAGGGGTCTGGGTTCAGGGTGCGAGGCTTGGCACAGAGCAGTGGAATGTTTTCTGTGCAACAGGGAGGCAGTATACCCAAACACCATCCCAAATATTAAAAATATTAATTTGCCTTGTAATAAATCCTTATAAGGTGAAGCACAAGGAAAGGAGGATGGGAAAGCCAGAGACAAGATTTGGGGTGGGGGGATGGGGATGGAAGCTGCCCTCATTGTCCCCAGGCCAGATAAACACATGGAGGTCCTTCGTTTCATGGTAGGGAGTCTTCAATTCTCTCCTCCTTTCTCTCCTTCTCCTCCTCCTTTTCTCCTAATCTTTCTTCTGTGTGGCATTTGTTGTTTTGTGTCTAAAGAATTCACAGAATAAGAAGGGAGAGTGAGTTCAAGGAGTCAGAAGGCTGATTACTGCCAAGGCATTGGACTTTGTGGACACGGAGACTTCCACCTCTAGGCAGGGGAAGACAAATGAGCACAAAGGGTTATCTGCAGAGATGGAATCAAAGAGGATTTGAACTTGACTGTGTTTCAAATTGAAGCTATCAGGTTTGGAAGTGCATCTTGGCTGGTCTGGAAGAGCAAGGTAAGTGATGGTGGTAGGAGCATCTATTTGAAACCATCTTCCTTATTGGATACTGTCCCCCACAAACCTCTCAACTTTCACTCTAGAAAAGCCTTCACTTCTCCTCCTGAAATCTCTCAGTTCCACTGCTGTGTTTCAACGAGACCAGAGGTTGTGAGATGTGTTTGGTAGTGAAATAGATACAACATCACTCAGATTTTGGAGGGAAGAGTATAATCCACCCTGGATGGGGAACACTGAGAACACATCTTTGTGCTCAAACGTATCCAACTTGTGTGATGCTATGAACTGTAGCCTTCCAGGCTCTTCTGTCCATGGAATTTTCCAGGCTGAAATACTGGAGCAGGTTGCCATTTCATACGCCAGAGGATCTTCCCTGACCCAGCGATCGAACCCATGTCTTCCGTGTCTCCTGCATTGCAGGCAGATTCCCAGAGGATAGAGCATGTCTGCCACGTGATTAATCAAATGACTGGTTACTGGGAAGGCAGAGGATAATGACCTGCATTTTTAATGCACAGGACAAGGAGGGGAAAACGAAAAATTCCATTCTTAGGAAGAAGAAAGCAGAATGAAAAGTGAAGCTTCCCCTTAAAGATTCAGGAGGGTAAGGAAAGAAAAAACAAGCTAAGAAGAATTGGCCCTCTGTGAATAAAACACCATTAAAGAATAAGATGTCAGATTAAAACAGGCCAATGACAACAACAAAACAAGAACAGCAAGATAGGATCTGTATTAAAGAAACTGCACAACTATACTTCAATGTAGCATGAGGTACATGCAACTTTGCACTAAGAGGTATAATGAGCTACACTACCCCTCAAGTATTATCTGCTGTCATTCCGTTCAGCTCAGTCACTCAGTCATGTCCGACTCTTTGCCCTATAAACCGCAGCACGCCAGGCCTCCCTGTCCATCACCAACTTCCAGAGTTCACCCAAACCCGTGTCCATCGAGTCAGTGATGCCATCCAACCATCTCGTCCTCTGTTGTCCCCTTCTCTTCCTGCCCTCAATCTTTCCCAGCATCAGGGTCTTTTCAAATGAGTCAGCTCGAAAAGCTAATTCAAGACAAAGCCCTGATCATAAAGAAACTAGGACCCAATATTCATAAAACTTACTGTGTGAAGAAAAGTATCACCTACTATTGCCAGACAAGAAAAATTCAAGATAAGAAATCATCATTAAAAAGGAACCCAATATTCACAAAAATTACTACATGAAGAAATGGTGCAGAATGAATATTTATTGAATGAATTCCTCAATTTTTGTTTTAATTCAGAAGCGCTCATGAAAATACATGGGTAAATTAAAAAATGCTGACTTCATTTCATTCAAGCTCTGCTGAACTGAGGCATCCACAGAGTTGCCTTCTCAGACCATACTTTCTCAAATAATTCTTCCCAATCACCCTCTTCATGGAAAATACCACTACCTGAGGTTTTACTCGATCATTCTTATTGGTATATTTTCTGTCTCTGCTACTAGATTAAAAATACCATGTGGTCAGCAAATTCATTTGCTTTATCTCTCATACCTAAGATAGTGCTGGCCAAACAGAAGGCACTCAATAAATAACTGTTGAATGAATACATAATGAATGAATCCACTAAGTATTTTTGAAGGGATCTGTATACAAAATAAAAATGTAAAAATGAAATAGTGACATTTTCAGCAACTTCAGATATTTGAGATGGGTCTAATTTATCTGCTTTGACATGTAAACTTATTGTGACTTTGTTTTAATACTGTAATTTTAACAGGAAAATATATTTCTAAATGAGTCAGCTAGTACATTTTGGAAAACAGTTGGTGCACTAAGTACTGGGAGAGAGCCATGGGATCAGGCCAATGGAACATTTATTTTACTGTTGGAAATTTTAATAAAACAGTGAGATTGTTGATGTTGCTTCTTATTAGGAAGAATTATCAGAGCAGCATATGCTGAGAGGATAAACAAAGATGAGAAGTATAAAGTCTGGTTGATCTTAGTAGTTGAGGTGGTTCTGTTAACATTTGAGAAGAAAAACAGTGTTCTTGTTGTAACATTCACTGCACTCTTATCATTGATGCCAAACCTGGCATTTCTTATATTTGACGTGGAGTGAGAGTGGTTTGTCTTCGTTTTCCCTCTTGGCTAGGGCCAGTTGAATTTATTCCTGCATCTGACACATGAATGTCTAACACAACAAAGTGTTCTTTACTTTGCTACATTGAATATCACGTTTGGGGAAGTCCTGAGATGAACACATGCCAGTTTCTGTCCTAAATGTTAAAATCAGAATCACCTCTTTAATAGCCACTTGGCATTAAGCTCCAAGTGGTTGGAGCTTCAGCTCCAATCAGCTTCACTGCTACTGCTGCTAAGTCGCTTCAGCCGTGTCTGACTCTATGCGATCCCGTAGATGGCAGCCCACCAGGCTCCTCTGTCCCTGGGATTCTCCAGGCAAGAATACTGTAGTGGATTGCCATTTCCTTCTCCAATCAGCTTCACTGATTTCCATTGAATCAGTGGATTCAAACTCTTTCCCAAGCTGCTGCAAAGGTGTAAGTCATAGACCCTCCATCGATCCTCACTGTGTTTGTAATAGGAATTTATAACTGGATCATGAGGCAGTCATGGAAGTTACACAAAAATTATCTATATCTTCCCTGGTGATGCAAATGATAAAGAACATGCCTACCAATGCAGGAGATGCAAGAGACGTGTGTTCAATCCCTGGGTCAGGATGATCCCCTGGAAAAGGATATGGCAACCCACTCTATATTCTTGCTTGGGAAATCCTATAAACAGAGGAGCCTGGTGTGCTGCAGTCCATGGAGTACCCCCAAAATCTGAGTCTCGACACAACTGAACACACACATGCTTTAAAAACATGCAGGTGCTTATAGCCAAGAAATATGTATGGTAAAATTGATTAAAAAAGGGCACTTTAGGTCTGGAATTATCCTTTTATTTTTCAAAATAGAGTAAAATAAAAACCCAGAGGTGTGAATTTACTTTTCTTAAGCCTAAGAATTATTCATTAGCAGAATAAAGACATAAATTGGGGCCTCTTGAATCCCACTTCTTTGGTGCTTTCTAATAGGGCATTTAACGTGCAAAAAATCATCTGAAATCTGATTAAATAAATGTTTCAGCTACATTTTGTTAGATAAAATTTTGATTTGTAAAAAACATTACAAAACAAAGAAATACTGAAACATAAGATATAAATATATAAGCCAGTACTTGAGATACAATAAAAAGAAAACTACCAAATAGATTCCAAGGCCAGGATATAGTCAATGTTACTTTTTTTGGTCTCTTCTAGTACCTTGTTATTGAGATATCAAGACAGGCAAAAATGAGATCAAATATGACATTCACTTGTTCTACTTCATAGCTCTGAATATTTGTTGTTTAATGTGTAGCTTTTAGCTGGGAGTGGCTGCTAGCCATTTACTGTCTGTGTGTTTAGGAAATTGTGCTGAGCTCTGATGGCATAGTCATTCCCAAGCCATTCACTCCTATTTGTCTGTCTTTCTTTACTATACATCTGTGTACATTTAGAGATTTTATTTGCTGTAATATTCAAAATACAAGATAATAAAATATGAACATAGAATTCTCGAGTATATAAATGTTGTTCCTCACAGAATATAAAATCCTCTGTGATAGGGACCAGTGTTCTTATGGTTGTCTTATTCATATAGAAGCTGAGGCTCATAGATTGTGGTTTGATACAAATGACAAACCCACTAAATGACAAAACATATAACAGGGATTTTTGACTCAGAAACTGGTGATTTTCCTACTGGAGCCCTCATACTCTGTGTGTGGGAATATTAAATAGTGCAACATAATTTAACAGTTTCTTTAAAAGTTAAATATGTTTTTTAGGTAAACATAGTAAGTATGTGCCCAGACAAAAGTGAGACGTGTGTGTGTATCCTGTACATACATATATATACACACACACTACAAACCTGTATGAAGATGCTCGTTAGAACATTATTTGCATGGGCAAACACTGGAACCAATCCAAAAGTTTATCAACTGGTAAATGGATAAACAAAAGTTGTATATTTGTATAGTAGAATACAAATCAACAATAAAAACAACCAAAATGAATGAACCTTGAAAATATTATTGTATGAGTCCACTCTTAAGAAATATCCAGAAGAGACCAATTTACAGATACAAACTGAAGACTCTCTGGTGAGATTGCACCAAATGGGCTCCAGAGAATTTTTAGGGGATGATGGAAATGATCTAAAACTGAATTTTGGTAGTTACTGTCCAACTCTGCAAATTTATTATGACTTTTTGAATTTTGTAATTATAATAGGTATTTTGAAAATATACATTATACCAAACAAATGCAAAGTGGGTGGCAGTGGGGAGGAAGGGAGAGAGAGGCAGGGATACACTCAGAGAGTGTTAACAACAGGAGAAGGCATGGAGCCATTCTAGATGTAATCTAAGCTTCTCAACTTTACTAAAGGGGGTGTTGATTGGTTCACTGGGAGAACGTTTTAGGAACATGATTATTTTACTGGTGACAGAAAAAAAACCCACTATATTATTTAGAGTTGAGGAAACATTTAACCCCTGATTCCTTTCATATAGTGTTGCTCTTTGTTGTTCAGTCACTCAGCCATGTTCAACTCTTTGTGACTCTATGGACTGCAGCACACCAGGCTTCCCTGCCCTTCACTGTCTTCCAGAGTTTGCTCAAACTCAAGTCCATTGAGTTGATGAGGCCATCCAACCATCTTATCCTCTGTCACCCCTTTTTCTTCTGCCCTCAATCTTTCCAGCATCAGGGTCTTTTCCAAAAGTTGGCTTTTCACATCAGGTGGCCAAATTACTGCAGTTTCAGCTTCAGCATCAGTCCTTCCACTGAATATTCAGGGTTGATTTCCTTTAGGACTAACTGGTTTGATCTTCTTGCAGTCCAAGGGAGTCTCAAGAGTCTTATTAGCATCATAGCTCAAAAGCATCAGTTCTTCAGTGCTCAGCCTTCTTTATGGTTCAGCTCTCACATCCATCATGACTACTGGAAAAACCATAGCTTTGACTATATGGACCTTTGTTGGTAAAATTGTGTCTCTGGTTTTGATTTGCATTTCTCTAATAATGAGTGATGTTGAGCATCTTTTCATGTATTTATTAGCCATCTGTCAGTCCTCTTTGGAGAAATGTCTCTTTAGGTCTTTTGCCCACTTTTTGATTAGGTTGCTGGTTTTTCCGGTATTGAGCTGCTTGCATATTTTTGTGATTAATTCTCTGTCAGTTTTTTCATTTACTATTATTTTCTCCCATTCTGAGGGCTGTCTTTTCACTTTGCTTATAGTTGCCTTCATTGTGCAAAAGCTTTTAAGTTGAATTAGGTCACATTTGTTTTTGTTCGTTTGTTTGTTTTTATTTTCATTACTCTGGGAGGTCAGCCATAGAGGACCTTGCTTTGATTTACGTCAGAGAGTGTTCTACCTATTTTTCTCTAAGAGTTTATAGTTTCTGGTATTACATTTTGGTCTTTAATCCATTTTGAGTTTATTTTTGTGTATGGTGTTAGAAAGTGTTCTCACTGTAGATGACACGATACTCTACCTAGAAAACCCTAAAGATGCCACCAGAAATTTACTAGAGCTAATTAACAAATATAGTAAAGTTCGGGATATATAATTAATACACAAAAATCCCTTGCATTCCTATATGCTAACAATGAGAAAACAGAAAGAGAAATTAAGGAAATAATAATATTCACCATTGCAATGAAAAGAACATACTTAGGAACAAATTTACCTAAAGTGACAAAAAACCTATATATAGAAAACTGTAAAACACTGATGAATGAAATCAAAGATGATACAAATAACAGAGAAATACACCATGACCTTGGATTGGAAGAATCAATATAGTGAAAATGATTGTACTGTCCCAAACAGTCTGTAAATTAAATGCAGTCCCTATCAAACTACCCATGATATTTTTCAAAGAACTAGAACAAATAATTTCACAATTTGTATGGAAATACAAAAGGCCTCAAATAGCCAAATCTATCTTGAGAAAAAAGAATGGAACTGGAGGAATCATCCTTCCCAGCTTCAGACTATTCTATAAAGCTATAGTCATCAAGACAGTATGGTACTGGCACAAAGACAGAAATATAGATCAGTGTAACAAAATGGAAAGTCTGGAGATAAATCCACAAACCTATAGACACCTTGACAAAGGAGGTAAAAATACACAGTGGAGAAAAGATAATCTCTTTATGTGATGCTGGGAAAACTCGTCAACTGCATGTAAAAGAATGATCTTGGTTTTTGAATGCTGAGTTTTAAGCAAGCTTTTTCACTCCTCTTTTACCTTCATCAGGAGGCTGTTAAGTTCCTGTTTGCTTTCTGCTATTAGGGTGGTGTCATCTGCATATCTGAAGTTACTGATGTTTCTGCCGGCAGTCTTGATTTTAGCTTGTGCTTTATCCAGACTGGTATTTATGTATTAAATTCATAGATAATTGTTTATGAGCTCTTTTGCTTGAAACAATGCATCTCAATTGTCTTTTTGAAAAAAAAAATTAAAAATACATGTAGAAAGCTTCATATAGTTGAATAACACCCTCAGCCACTTCATATATGCCTTCCACAACTCTTGAAAGGAAAGAACGTAAAACAAAAACTACAATGAGAGAAGACATTTTATGCAGAAAATTATTTTACCTGGTATACTTGGTGTTCAATAAAGTCAAAATTTGTTCAATATTTTGTGTATATAATGTAATACATATATTCCTATATAATGATAATAAATATTAAACATGGTAATTTTCAAGTAACATTTTAAGAAATATATCATTGCTTAGTAGTTTTTACTTGTCAAAAGTATAATCTAATTTTTAAATAAATGCTTACTATATATGTTTGAGACGGATTATGATCTAATCAGAAAACTCAGTCAGCATCTACTGTCATTCCACTTACTTCCCTAGTTAAATAATTTAATCAGAAAATTTGTTAAATCTGATGAGTTCTAGGGAAAAATAATGCATTTTAGTTTAATGACCAGTGAGGATCTACTGACTCCCTGTGGAGTCACATATTTTTCTAATTTTTAGCTTCACCATGGATTTCCTCACAGTAGCTGTGTTCATTCCAACAATAAGATCACATTCTTATATTTATAATGTTTTTAAACATTTAAGTTCTCTCTCACTAATTTCAACATCTCAATTTTAAAATTACCTAGGAAAGCAAAATTTTAAGAGTGCAACACTATGATTTTTTAAAGTTTTTTTTTGTCTTAGAAAGTGGAAATTAATATGTCCTCAAAGAAACACAGCATGCCAGTTTTGACCATTTCTAGAATGTTGAGACTTTTAGAGTTACCAGCCATGTTGAAATAAGCCATGATACATTGATGTTCAGTAGCTCAGTCATGTCTGACTCAGTACAACCCCATGGACTGCAGCATTCCAGGCCTCCCTGTCCTTCACAATCTCCTAGAGCCTGTTCAGACTCATGTCCATTGAGTCCATGATGCCATCCAACCATCTTGTCCTCTGTTGTCCCTTTCTCCTCCTTCCTTCAATTTTTCCCAGCATAAGGGTCTTTTACAGTGAGTTGGCTCTTCACATCAGGTGGCCAAAGTATTGGAGCTTCAGTTCAATTTAGTTCAGTTCAGTCACTCAGTCGTGTCTGACTCTTTGCGACCCCATGAATTGCAGCACTCCAGGCCTCCCTGTCCATCACCAACTCCCGGAGTTCACCCAAACTCATGCATTGAGTTGGTGATGCGATCCAGCCGTCTCATCCTCTGTCGTCCCCTTCTCCTCCTGCCCACAATCCCTCCCAGCATCATGGTCTTTCCAGTGAGTCAACTCTTCACATGAGGTGGCCAAAGTATTGGAGTTTCAGCCTCAGCATCAGTCCTTCCAATGAACACCCAGGAATGGTCTCCTTTAGGATGGACTGGTTGCAGTCCAGAGGACTCTCAAGAGTCTTCTCCAACACCACAGTTCAAAAGCATCAATTCTTTGGTGCTCAGCTTTCTTCACAGTCCAACTCTCACATCCATACATGACCACTGGAAAAACCATAGCCTCGACTAGATGGACCTTTGTTGGCAAAGTAATGTCTCTGATTTTGAATATGCTATCTGGGTCA
The DNA here is from genome assembly GCF_023091745.1 of Budorcas taxicolor. Taxonomy (NCBI): domain Eukaryota; kingdom Metazoa; phylum Chordata; class Mammalia; order Artiodactyla; family Bovidae; genus Budorcas; species Budorcas taxicolor. Next base: position 111,647,178 of record NC_068911.1, read on the forward strand.
GTCATAACTTTCCTTCCAAGGAGTAAGCGTCTTTTAATTTCATGGCTGCAGTCACCATCTGCAGTGATTTTGGAGCCCCCAAAAAGAAAGTCTGACACTATTTCCACTGTGAGCTTCAGCGTCCTTCCAATGAATATTCAGGGTTGATATATAGGACTTATAAAAAGGAAAAAAGTAGTTTTCTAAAATGAAAAAAAGATAAGATGTATTTGTACCATGCATACTTTATATACATGTAGCTAGTCTATACGGAGAAGGTAATGGCACCCTATTCCAGTAATCTTGCCTGGAAAATCCCATGGATGGAGGAGTCTGGTAGGCTGCAGTCCATGGGGTAGCTAAGAGTCGAACACGACTGAGTGACTTCACTTTCACTTTTCACTTTCATGCGTTGGAGAAGGAAATGGCAACCCACTCCTGTGTTCTTGCCTGGAGAATCCCAGGGACAGGGGAGCCTGGTGGGCTGCCGTCTATGCGGTCACACAGAGTTGGACACGACTGAAGCGACTTAGCAGCAGCTAGTGTATAAGTCTATTAACATGCCTATTTTAATTGAATGTGTATCATATGAACCCTCTAGTAATGTTAAATATAAAATATTCATGCTAAAATGTATGCTCAATTTATTGCTGGGTTCTTCTCTAACCAATTGAATTTTTCACCTAATTTTTGCCTTGATTCTGAAAGCAGAGACAACTAAAGATAGAGCCTTCTTGGAACATGTGTTCTATGGCTGAGGATCACAATTGACAACTGCCACTGCAAACAGCGTTGATGGCCATCTGTGTTCATCTCTCTGAGGCTCTATTGGTGACTTAGGTGGATATATGGTAGACAGTTACTAAAGTTCAGGATGTATGTGTATGCCCATTGCTTAGTTGTGTCTGACTCTTTGTGGCCCCATGGACTGTAGCTCACCAGGCCCCTCTGTCTGTGGAATTTTCTAGGCAAGAATACTGGACTGGGTTGGCATTAGCATGTTAATTTTCCTGGAGTGTTCACCAGCTCTTCCAGTAACCAAGTACTCTCTAGGGATGCTAAAGACAGTTTGAAGAAAGGTGGGCCTCAAGGTACACTGGAAAGAAAAAAAAATTTTTTTTGAGGAACAAAAAATGCATGCAATATGAATCCAAATCTAAGGGTATATTTCCAAGTAAATGTTACCAACTTCCAATAAATTAATAATTGGGATTATTTTTAACTTCTTCAAGATTAATTTTAGTCCTACAACTAGAGTTTAAAGAAAAAAATTGGGAAGATACCCATACCATAAGGCCACCCTTAGGTATTATTAACTTGCAAAGCTTACATAAGGAAATACATACTAAACATCTTTATTCAAATCATGGTCCTAGATGATGTGGATATAAAGCAGAGTGGAATACGGAATTTGTACTCAAGATAGAAAATCACGTTAAATTTTTTTCTCTCTTTCAGCATATAACCATAAATTAAGTAGTTTTCCTTTTTAAAATTAGTAACTGCAGTATTCATGTGAATATTCAGTGGTGATGAGAGATTAAAATTTTAGCTTTATAGGTACTTCCTAGTGACTGATATAATAGGTTTCAGAGGCCAGTTAACCCTACCTGGGGACCACATAAGTAATAAACACTCTGTTGTATGAATGGGTTACATTTTTCATAATGGCCTGAAAATATAAAACCTGTCTTTCTCTCCCAATTAGTTATTCTCTTTTGGCATATAAGTGGAAGAGACATAATGAAGTGCCAGGAGTTTTATCTGTTTGAGCTGAAGTAATACTTCCCAAGGTGACATTTCATGGCTAAAGAGGCAGTCTTCTTGGTTTTGTGTTTGAAAACACACTTATTTAGATTGAGATTTAAGATGGTATTTTTATTTCCGCAGGAATTTGCAAATGCTTAGCAAACATACACTTGATCATTTCCTTTTACAAATATATTGAGGCTTGTGAAGTTCAATAATGGACCCTTCTTTTTGGCCAGTTGCCTGTATATTTATCTAGAAAATTAGCATCATTGTGACCAGGTTGTAGTTATATAATTGTGCCCTTACTGTTAGATTCTGGGTGTCTCTCATTCTGCCCTATCAGAATCCTGGGAAGTAGCAGAGAACATCACAGCAGGTTCCAGTGAACATCAATTTGACTTCACAACTGCTATGCTTTGTCAACTAGAAGGGAAAAAAAAGAGTTGGGCACTGTGAGTAATTGGAGCACCGTCAAATGAATTTGATCAGGAGATATTCCATGGCTCAGTCAAAGGTTCTTTATACATGGGATTAGTCCCACATGAGAGTGGGGACCTTTCACGTAATGAGGTGGGGAAGTGACCATTTCTAATTAAATTTCAGCGTTATGGATGGGGGTGGGGGGGTTAATTGTAGAGTACATTCTGACTACAGATCCAAAGGAAATATAAGATTAAATCCAAGAAAAATATATTCCTGAATGCAAATTTAATTGCTTCACCAATTTTTACTGGTTAGGGCCTCTGTCTTCTATAGTAGCAGCAGGATAAGCTGAACAAAAAGAATATGTCCTTATGCCTTGTCATCTCAAAAACCACAACTATGCTGAAACATGGAAGTATTTATTTATTTGTTTGTTTTGTTTTCCAGTAAAACTTAAAACCTAGTGACTAAAAGGGGTCTTTCTGGAGTAGTTGAGATGTTCTGTATCTCAGTTGTGATGGTAGTTGGCTGTTGTTCAGCCGCTAAGTCATGTCCAAACTTTGTGACCCCATGGACTGCAATATACCAGGTTTCCCTATCCTTAACTGTCTCCCAGAATTTGTTCAGATTCATGTCCATTGAGTCAAAGATGCCATCCAACCATCTTATTCTCTGTCACCACCTTCTTCTGCCCTCAATCCTTCCTAGCATTAGGGCCTTTTCCAGTGAGTCAGCTCTTCACATCAGGTAGCCAAAGTATTAGAGCTTCAGTTTCAGCATCAGTCCTTCCAATGAATATTCAGGGTTGATTTCTTTTAGTATTGACTAGTTTGGTCTCCTGGCAGTCCATGGGACTCAAGCATCTTCCCCAGTACCACAATTTGAAACCATCAATTCTTCAACTCTCAGTCTTCTTTATAGTCCAACTCTCACATCCTATATGTATACTGGAAAAACCATAGCTTTGACTTTGTGTACCTTTGACTGCAAAGTGATGTCTCTGCTTTTTAATATGCTGTCTAGGTTTGTCATAGTTTTTCTTCCAAGGATCAAGCATCTTTTTAATTTCATGGCTGCAGTCACTGTCAGAAGTAACTTTGGAGCCCAAGAAAATAAAGTCTGTCACTATTTGTACTTTTTATCCATCTTTTCGCCATGAAGTGAAGGGACCAGATAGCATGAACTTAGCTGTTTAAATATTGAATTTTAAGTCAGTTTTTTCACTCTCTTCTTTGACCTTCATCAGGAGGCTCTTTAGTTCCTGTCTGTATATCTGACATTGTTGATACTTATCCCAGCGATTCAATCCCAGCTTGTGAGTCATCCAGCCCAGCAGATTGAATGATGTACTCTGCATATAAGTTAAATAAGGAGGGTGACAATATACAGCCTTGATGTACTCCTTTCCCAATTTTGTAACAGTCCATTTTTCCATGTCCATTTCTAACTGTTTCTTCTTGACCTGCATACAGGTTTTGCAGGAGGCAGGTAAGGTGGTCTGGTATTCTCATCTCTTCAAGAATTTTCCACAATTTATTGTGATCCAAACAGTCAAAGGCTTTAGCATACTCAGTGAAGCAGAAGTAAATATTTTTTTTTCTGGAATTTCCTTGCTTATTCTATGAACCAACATACATTGGCAATTTGATCTCTGGTTCCTCTGCCTTTTCTAAAACCAGCTTGTACATCTGGAAGTTCTTGGTTCATAATGTTGAAGTGTAGCTTGAAATATTTTGAGCCTTACCTTGTTAGCATGTGAAATGATGGTAGTCAGTCAGTCAGTTCAGCCGCTCAGTTGTGTCCAACTCTTTACAACCCCATGACCGCAGCACTCCAGGCCTCCCTGTCCATCACTAACTCCCAGAGTTTACCCAAACTCATATTCATTGAGTTGGTGATGCCATCCAACCATCCTCTGTTGTCCCCTTCTCCTCCTGCCCTCACTCTTTCTCAGGATCAGGGTCTTTTCAAATGAGTCAGCCCTTTGCATCAGGTGGCCAAAGTATTGGAGTTTTAGCTTCAACATTAGTCCTTCCAATGTAGTACATACATATATATATATGTATATATATATTTGTTAAAACTCATTGACATAGGCTGTTAAGGTCGGTGAATTTCATTATATATAAATTACTTCCAAAGAAAGCCTATTCCAATAATAGTAACTTACCTTTCTCTTTCTCACTGATGTGATAGAAGTTATTTGTATTATTTTTTGAGTAGAAGTATTGCAATAAAGAATATGCAATGCTTCTTTGTGCACCAAGAGATTATGTTACTTTTGTCTTCATACTCTATAGACCATAGAGTCATTTTCAGTCTCACTCCAATGAAAGTGTTAGTCACCCAGTCATGTCTGCCTCTTTGCCCATGGACTATAGCCCACCATGCCCCTTTGTCCATGGAATCCTCCAGGCAAGAATCCTGGAGGGGTTGCAATTCCCTTCTGGAGGTGATGTTCCCAACCCAGGAATCAAACTCAGGTCTCCTGCATTGCAGACAGATTCTTTACCATCTGGGCCACAGGAGAAGCCCTCCTTCTCAGCAAACCCCCCTCCCTCTTTCAACTACATAAACCAAAAATATACTTTGATAAAGAAATGCCCTTTCCTGTTGGCCTCTCAGACCCCATGGTACTTGAGGATTACTTTTTTAAGCATTATATCTTTCTACTACTGGAGAAGAGAGGAAAATAGCTCCAATATGCTACTGGAGAAGAGTGGAAGAAATAGCTCCAGAAGAAATGAAGAAGCTGAGGCAAAATGGAAACCACACCCAACTATAGATGTGTCTGGTGGTAAAAGTAAAGTCCAATGCTATAAAGAACAATATTGCATAAGAACCTGCAATGTTAGGCCCATGAATCAAGCTAAATTGGAATTGGTCAAACAGGGGATGGCAAGAATGAACATCAACTTTTTAGGAATCAGTGAACTAAAATCACTGGAATCGGCAAATTTAATTCACATGACCATTATATCTACTATTGTGGGCAAGAATCCCTTACAAGAAATGCAGTAGCCTTTGTAGTCAACAAGAGTCCAAAATGCAGTACTTGGGTACAATCTCAAAAATGACGGAATGATCTCTAGTCATTTCCAAGGCAAACCATTCAGTATCACAGTAGATCAAAACCATGCCCCAACTACTAATGCTGAGGAAGGTGAAGTTGAATGGTTCTATGAAGACCTATAAAACTTTCTAGAACTAACACCAAAAAAAAAAAAAAAAAAAAAGATGTCCTTTTCATCATAAGGGACTGGAATGCAAAAGTAGGCAGTCAAAAGACCCCTGGAGTAACAGGCAAGTTTGGCCTTGCAGTACAAAATGAAACAGGACAAAGTCTAACATAATTTTGCCAAGTGAACACTCTGGCCATAGCAAACACCCTCTTCCAACAACACAAGAGATAACTCTAAACATGGATATCACCAGTGGTCAATTGCCAAATAAGATTGATTTTATTCTTTGCAGATCAAGATGGAGAAGCTCTACACAGACAGCAAAAACAAAACTGGAAGTTGACTGTGGCTCAGATCATGAATTCCTTATTGCCAAATTCAGACTTAAATTAAGGAAGGTAGGGAAGACCACTAGGTCATTCAAGTATGACCTAAATCAAAATCCCTTACACTTATACAGTCTAGTGACAAATAGATTCAAGGGATTAGATCTGATAGAGTCCCTGAAGAACTATGGATGGAGGTTTGTGACATTGTACAGGAGACAGAAATCAAGACCATCCCCAAGAAAAATAAATGCAAAAAGGCAAAATGGTAGTCCACGGGGGCTTTACAAATAGCCGAGCAAAGAAGAGAAGCAAAAGAAAAAGGGAGAAAGGAAAGATAAACCCATTTGAATGAAGAGTTCCAAAGAATAACAAAGAGATAAGAAAGCCTTCCTCAATGATCAATGCAAAGAAATAGAGGAAAACAGTAGAATGGGAAAGACTAGAAATCTCTTCAAAAATTAGATACCAAGGGAACATATCATGCAAAGATGGGCACAATAAAGGACAGAAATGAAATGGACCTAACAGGGGTGGAAGATATTAAGAAGAGGTGGCGAGAATACACAGAAGAGCTGTACAATAAAGATCTTACTGATGCAGATAACCACAATGGTGTGATCACTCTCTGGGAGCAGACATCCTAGGGTATGAACAGTGGACCTTAGAAAGCATGGCTATGAACAAAGCTAGTGGAGGTGTGGAATTCCAGCTGAGCTATTTCAAGTCCTAAAAGATGATGCTCTTAAAGTGCTGCACTCAATATGCCAGCAAATATGGAAAACTCAGCAGTGGCCACTAGACTTGAAAAGGTCAGTTTACATGCCGATCCCAAAGAAGGGCAGTGTCAAAGATTGTTCAAACTACCTCAAAATCGCGTGCATTTCACATGCTAGTAAAGTAATGCTCAAAATTCTCCAAGCCAGGCCTTAACAATATGTGAACTGAGGACTCCTAGACATTTAAGCTGGATTTAGAAAAGGCAGAGAACCAGAGATCAAATTGCCAACATCCATTGGATCATAAAAAAAGCAAGAGAATTCCAGATTTATTTCTTGTTCATTGACTATGTTAAAACCTTTAACTTTGTGGATCACAACAAACTGTGGAAAGTTCTCAAGGAGGTGGGAATACCAGACTACCAACCTGCCTCCTGTGCAACCTGTATGTATGTTAAAAAGCAACAGTTAGAACCAGATATAGAATAACAGACTGGTTCAAAATTGGGAAAAGACTTCATCAAGGCTGTATATTGTCACCCTTTTTATTTAACTTATATGCAGAGTAAATCATGAGAAATGCCAGACTGGATGAAGCACAAGCTGGAATCAAGATTGCAGGCAGAAATATCAGTTACCTCAGTTATGCATATAACAACACCCTTATGGCAGAAAGCAAGGAGGAACTAAAATGCCTCTTGATTTAGGTGAAAGAGGAGATGAAAAATCTGACTTAAAACTCAATATTGAAAAAACAAAGATAATGGCATCTGGTCCCCTCACTTCATGGCAGATAGATGGGGAAACAATTGAAACAGTGAGAGACTATTTTCTTGGGATCCAAAATCACTGAAGATTGTAACTGCAGCCATGAATTTAAAAGACACTTCATCCTTGGAAGAAAAGCTATGACCAACCTAGACAGCATATTGAAAAGCAGAGATATCACTTTGCCGACAAATGTCCATCTAGTCAAAGCTGGGGTTTTTCTGGTAGGCATGTGCAGATATGACAGTTGGACCATAAAGAAGGCTGAGCACTGAAAAATTGATGTATTTCATCTGTGGTATTGGAGATAACTCTTGAGAATCCCTTAGACTGCAAGGAGATCAAACCAGTCAATTGTAAAGTAAATCCACCCTGAATATTCATTAGAAGGACTGATGCTGAAGCTGAAGCTCCAATATTTTGGCCACCCGACTTCTTAGAAAATACCCTGATGCCGGGAAAATTTGAAGGCAAGAGGAGAAGGGGACAACAGAAGATGAGATGGTTGGATGATATCACCAACTCAATGGACATGAGTTTGAGTAAGCTCTTGGAGATGGCGAAGGACAGGGAATCCTGGCATGCTGCAGTCCATGCAGTTACAAAATATAGGACACAACTGAGACTGAACAACATTATATCTTTCAGAAATTGAATAGTATTTGGAATTTATCACCTTGTTTTATTTTACTATTTTTCTACTAGAAAAATGAGATTTTTACCATCCACCGAGACACCTCAAACAGCATGTTCAAAGTTAGATTCACTACTGTTCCTCACTAACTCTTTCTGCTGTTTTCCAGACTATAGCTGATACCATCACCTGCCCATCATATGGAACTCCTCCATGATTCCCTTTTTCTGATTCCTTTCTGCACATGGCATCCACTTTCAATCAGCTCTAGCTCCTTACCACTTCTTTGTCTCATTCCCTTATAGTCATCCCCTTATTTCAACCTCAATTCAGACTTCATTCATTGTTTGCCTAGCCTACTGTTTCTTCTCCTTTAAGTCTCATCTCATCAGTCCATATACCTTGTGCCTATAAGTTCATGATGAACATATAAAATTATTCCTATCTTTTTCTGATTTAATCTTCTTCTCCTGACTTCTTGTTGCCTACCCCATTATAACCAAAATTTATTGGTATGACACACAAGGTCCTCCACAATAGAGGCTGTCTACCTCTTCAACACTGATTACAAAACCTTGCCGTATTTAATAGTTTGGTCCTGGTATGGACTGAATATTTGTGCTCCTTCAAAATTCATATTTTGAAGTCCTAACCTCCAGTGCAATGGCATTAGGAAGTGAGATCTTTTGGTGTTATGTCATAAGGGTGGGGCCTCATGAATGTGATTAGTGCCCTTGTAGAAACAAACAGGAGAGCTTCTCTTTATGTTTCTGTTTTTTGCCATGTAAGGATAAACTAAGACAGCCATCTGCAAACTAGGAAGTGGCTTCTCACTATTGGTGATGGCATCTTGAGCATGGACTTCCCAACTTCCAGCACTGAAAAATGTTTGTTGTTTAAGTCATGCAGACTGTTGTAAAATGTTACAGCAGCTTTGTGATCTCAAAGCCATAGTAAGTTGTCTAGTTCACTTGTATTGTTGTTTAAACTATTTTATGAATGGCCTTCAAGGTATATTAATTCCAGGCAGGTGGAAATAGTTACAGTGTAGACCACATTTAGAAATAATTTATATTCCTCTGAAGGAGAATTTAATGTTTTCTCATGCTTTCAATAGCATCCTGTTCCTAGCTACCTTATCTTATAATTTCTTTGAAGACCACATCTGTAACTTGTTCATCTCTGAGATTCATACACATAGCTTGGCATCTGTTGCATAGTAAATATCAAACCTTGACAAAGTACTGATAGGTATTTGTATTTTATGTGATTTGCTTAGGCTAAAAGAATTATGATGCTTCAAGTGTTTGAATACTAGGCTTTAAGATCAATGAAACCCAAAAGAGATACTTGAATCAGTTTTGAGGTTTTGAGAATGGAAGAACTTAGGTTAAGGATCATAAAACTTCTGGTAGCCACCTCTTTTAATAAATGAGTGATTTATCCAAGAAAAATATTTATTTATGAGCAGTGATGTGGCAATCCAGGTCTCCCTCATTGCAGGCATATTCTTTTCAATCTGAGCCACCAGGGAAGCTCCTTAAATAAACAGAGAAAATATAATTTTTCATTAATTAATTTGGTCATCCTTATGAGTCATCATAGGTCAGGAAGCTATAGTTAGAACTGGACATGGAACAACAGACTGGTTCCAAATAGGAGAAGGAGTACGTCAAGGCTGTATATTGTCACCCTGCTTATTTAACTTATATGCAAAGTACATCATGAGAAACACTGGGCTAGATGAAGCACAAGCATAAGATTGCTGCGAGAAATACCAATAACTTCAGATATGCAGATGACACCATCTTTATGGCAGAAAGTGAAGAAGAACTTAAGAGCCTCTTGATAAAAGTGAAAGAGGAAAGTGAAAAAGTTGGCTTAAAGCTCAACATATAGAAAACTAAGATCATGGCATCTGGTCCCATCACTTCATGGCAAATAGATGGGGAAACAGTGGAAACAGTGGCAGACTTTATTTTGGGGGCCTGAAAAATCACTGCAGATGGTGATTGCAGCCATGAAATTAAAAGATGCTTACTCCTTGAAAGGAAAGTTATGACCAACTTAGATAGCATATTGAAAAGCAGAGACATTATTTTGCCAACAAAGGTCCATCTGGTCAAGGGTATGGTTTTTCCTGTGGTCATGTATGGATGTGAGAGTTGGACTGTGAAGAAAGCTGAGCGCCGAAGAATTGATGCTTTTGAACTGTGGTGCTGGAGAAGACTCTTGAGAGTCCCTTGGACTGCAACGAGGTCCAAGCAGTCCAACCTAAAGGAGATCAGCCCTGGGTGTTCACTTGAAGAACTGATGCTGAAGCTGAAACTCCAATACTTTGGCCACCTGATGCAAAGAGCTGACTCATTTGAAAAGACCCTGATGCTGGGAAAGATTGAAGGCAGGAGGAGAAGGGGACGACAGAGGATGAGATGGTTGGATGGCATCACCGACTCAATGGACATGAGCTTGAGTAAACTCCAGGAGTTGGTGTTGGACAGGGAGGCCTGACCTGCTGCAGTCCATGGGGTTGCAAAGAGTGGGACATGAGTGAGAGACTGAACTGATGAGTCATCATCTCCTGTTTAGTGCAACAACTTTCTTTATTTTGTTCCATTCGTATCTAATCTGTTGCATTACCGTAGCATGTACTAGATTCAGCTTCCCTTTAGGCAATGCTGACTCCCTTGGTTAAACAGGCTCAGTCCGTCAGCTAGGTCCCTCTTTGGGCTCTTACCATAAAACGGTATCTAGGAAAGATCTGGTTTCCTAACCTCATGCTGCTGAAACAATATTCACACATTGTATTGCCCTGTGGCATCTCTGGACTCCAGTGCTTTTATCCTGTTCCCTGTGGTTTGCTTTCTCTCTGTTGATATTAATGGTGAGCTGCTAAACCGGTGGAATCCAGAGTGGCATCTCTCATTTGCATTGGATAGAAACTAGTGGTGCTCTCTTACCTACTTAGCCTGTGCTTGACTCATGATGGTTCTACAGAGTCCCTGAATCATGACTTGAGTCAGCCTGCATCAGGTCCTCACTGTTTAATCTCCAGGCTACTTTGCATGTCCAGTTCTATTCACATTGCTCTCAAATGAGTCAAATGATACAGTGTGATCTCTCATTAACCAGAATGATGTGATCAGAACAAGACCAATCATAATGTCTTTGGGGCCTGAGCAAGAATAGAAAGGGAAATGCTTTTTCACAATAAATATTTAATTCATAAGTCATGCTGATGGATTGTTAAATAAAATGTAGTCCAACCTGTTACCTTAACAAATATGTGGCCCTGACTATCTGGGAAGATACATTTGAATTAGAATTATATGACTCTGGGCTCTTCTTGTGGCTCAGCTGGTAAAGAATCCCCCTGCAATGTGAGAGACCGGGGTTCAAATCCTGGGTTTGGAAGATACCCTGGAGAAGGGAACGATTCCCCACTCCAGTATTCTGGCTTGGAGAATTCCAAGGGGTCGCAAAGAGTTGGACATGACTGAGCAATATTCACTTTCTGACTCTTTAGATTTCTGAATCAAAACTGAGTGGCACAGGAGAATCAGAACCTGGCATCTGGCCAACCTATCATCTTAGTGCCTTTAGGAGCCTCACACATATGGATACCCCAGCCTGGATGGGGAAAACGTTCACACTCTTCTGCAAACAACTGTTTGTCCCCTACTATTTGTCAGTCTCAGCAGCGTCCACCTAGGTGGTTTAATCTATTTTAAAGGAGGAAAGACCCAAGCAATGAACTCTCCTAGGCTCTGGAACAAGGATCCAGTAAAACTTTCTTAGAGTCCTGGGCAGGTATGGACTCCAGATGGATATATTACCAATGGATAACTATGGTATACCCTTGGCCATGGAATCCTTGCCCCATGAGTAGGAGTGTGGCTAGAAGGGGCATAGAGTAGCCTAGAGAGTACAGGGGTTAAAGTGGCCCTCATCTATGTTCAGTGTTGATCCATGCACAGGAGTTTTCACAGTCTCAAGAGGAAGATGTATGTGCTCCTGTGCACCACCTTTATTAAGAACTCTGTTGTCTTCTCTTTAACTATTCTGTGCTCTGGTTATCCTTTACTTATTCTCAAGAAGACAAGTCACCAATGTAATATGTCAGTGTAATCTACAATATGTTTTGGGCCCCATCTTAAAAGAGAAAAGATTCAAGGAATCTTAAACAAGGAATAGGTATTATTTAATATTCACTGTACCGTTTTCCTGTCATGCATGTAAAAATTGAACTTGACTCTTTCTAGGTTGCAGTAACATGCACTCATAAATTCAGCAATTAACTTCTTTAGCTTTGCCAATAGCTCTGTTGATTATTTATTTAAATAGTATGCTTATCTTATTGTGAAATGTGAACTTTGCAGTAAACTTATATGTTAAAATATGACTAAGAATGAGAACAGATAAAGGAAGTGGAAATGCCACATTTTGAAGGATCTAGTATATTTTTCACACCAAGGGGAACAAAAGTTATTGAAATCAATTGTCCTATGGCAAAATGTTACTACACTATGTAAAGGTTAATCATAATAGTTGAATATTCTTGCTCAAGTATGGTAAATTATGTTTTAGGATTTGAGGAAATGCTAAATATATTGAAATGGGAAGTGAGAAATAATAAGCAGAACATTTTTATTATCTAGTTGATATATCTATAGGTTTTGAGTTTGCCTTGAACCAAACACTATGGTTCCCCCATTAGTTTACTTTCTTTGCTTTGCTTCTTAAGACACTTGATGCCAAATTCTGTTATTGGTAACCATGATTAACCTTATTTTTAAAAAATTCACCTTTGCTATTTAAGTAAAGACTAATTTAAAAGTATTAAAAACATTGTTTGTGGTCCATATCAACAAACTGTTCATTTCCAAATCCCCAATTTAATTATTTTCTTCCTTTTTTAAAAAAAGAATAGACCCATGCATTACAAACTGTGTGGAAATAACAGTCCACACAGATCTTTATTTATCAGGAAATTTTAAGTTTCTTTAAAATGCATTTTGTATTGTTTAAGATGGGAATTCTAATGTGATGTTCCTGTATACATTTTTAAAAATCATGAAACCCATAATTTGGAGCACCAGGTAACATTTTACAGAAGCTAGTATTCTTGAGAATAGAGACTGATATATGTTCGGTGGAAACTTTTTACAAACAACATATCTAGGAATATGAATAGTCCCCAAATGATATTAGAAACCTACTCTTAATTGACATATCAATAATAACTTATTTCAGTTTTTGAAGATTGCTGCCAAACCTTCTTTCTTATGAAAGTTTCCTATAATAAACCTAATATAGTCCTATCTATAGTGTTAACAATTTACAGTAAAATTAAAATTTGAGATGATAGAATAATATAAATAGTATTACATTTGTGAAAAACTGAAAAGGCTATCTATTAAAACTTTAGTTTTCTAAAATCTGACTTTTTAATTACTTGTATAATTAGTAATTTAAATAGAGTCTTGAAACATTATGATACAGCACTAAAACATAGAGATTTTTGTTTAGATATTGAACTAGAAATCTAGTCCAGTGTTGGTTTCTTCACTAAGTATCAGCATGACTAGGGGCAGGTTATTGGATCTTTCCAGTTTCTTTTACTAATCAAGAAAATAGTGATAGCATTATCCTCCTAAAAATGGTTGTGATATTAAAGAAATGACATATATATGGAAAGTACCTGTCCCATAGTGGGAATATTGATTACAGTTAACTTCTCTTCTCCATACATTTTCTTAAATTTCAACTATTATCCTGAGGAAGTATCTAGCTTTCATATAAAAGGTTAAAATTTCCTCAGAAACTTGGAAAACCTAGGGGAAATTTAGTATGATATTACAGAAGAAAAGCAGAAGTATAGACAGCATTGGTAGCAATGAAGAGAAAGCATAATTCATACATGCTCAGTCACACATGTGCATAATATGCCCACACAACACACAAACGAAATCCCACATGAAATAACTCATTGAAAAATCAGCAGGGAATAGACTCTGAAATTTGCTATTATTTTAGGATATATTGAACTGAACTGCTGCATTTTCATATGGCAAACTGAGGGACAGATGACATTGTTAATGAAAAATTTTATGTCAATATGAGAATAATGACATTTGAAATGTTGACTTTGGCTTCTTAGTAAGGATCATTATATAGAACAATTTGTACCCCAGCAGAGCCTTGTGAAACAGAAATTATGACCCTTAGCAGTCAGGAGAGATTACAAATATAAACTGAAATAACAGAGTCAGGGCCTTCTTTGAATGCTATGTTCCAGGTTTGCTAAATGGATGTTGGAAAAATTTGGGGAAAAAAGGAGAATCAATAAAATTATGTAAAGAAAAATGAAATATAAATTTATGTCTTTTAAAAAATAATTAGAAGACAGTAAGGACAGACTAACTGTACTTTCAAATTAAAATTATTCTAAAATGAGGTTTTTTTGTGCTTGTTTTTTTTAAAAAGAGCAATATCTAGGAGGTTTTTGTTTGTTTGTTTGTTTGTTTGTTTTAATTGTTTATCTAACAGAATAAAACCAGGCAGAGAAGTCCCCAAGGAAACGCTTAAACACTTCATTGCTGTTTGCCATTTGGTCCTTCATCTTCTAAGCTCCTACCGTATTTCCTTTTAAAGATTTATAACGTTTGTTTCAATCACAAATGCAATCTAAGTGTGAATAAATAAGTGTATTATCTTTTAAGACCTCCCCGCTTCATGTTCCTTTAAAGAGAAGAGGTGCTAAATGTCTCTTCATAGCCTATTTGGCCGTAGTTGTCCCACCTGTGGTTTTAAAAATAGATCTGCAGTCCTTTCCTCATTTCATTAAAGAAATCATGGGAAAGAAGTCCTATTGATACTGTTGATAGTCTCCAAAATGTAAAGATAGTAACTGGGCTGAAGGCAACTTGGATGGGCCTTCAGCTAACAGAGCACCATTAGGAAGTGGTGCAGGGGCAAATCTTGTCAACAAGATACCAGCTCCTTCCACTAAAGCCAGGAGAATGGCACCTATTGCTGCTGACACAACCATGGCTACTGGTAGCTTTCTCGCTGCCATCATGGTTCTTGTGAAAGCATCACTCTTGATGGAGTTCTAGGGATCTTCTTTCTCTCTGACTTGAACCATTATAATCAGTCATGGAAAGCAGACCTCTCCCAACTGCAAAGCTGTCTCCAACTGCAGAGCCCGGATTTTAATAGCTGTCAAACTGCTTCCTAGTCTGTGGTTTACTCCCAACAGAGAATTGTGAAAACCTTTGCTTATTTGACGGATACCCCCATCTATGCATCTCATCTTGAAGTCCCCACTGCAGTCATCCATGATTCTCTAGGGGCAGGGCTGGCCCACATACTCTTTTATCTTGACTTCATGGCTAAATAAGTTTTTAAATTCAGTTTAATCTAGGGGCATTGTTGATTAAATTTTAGATAACAGCTTGGTACCTGATTGGGATAATGAGAACACAAGACAGACTTACTAATCTCTATTTTGTACTGTGTGAATTTAGAGCATAGTCAATTTAAAGGTCTGCTAGTTAGAAAGCGCTGCCTCTCTATTACTACAACTAAAACCTTTTGGACTTTAATTTTATCTTTGTTCAAAGAATTAACATCCTTTTAAAAGTTCTTCAATCACAGAATGGAATTATTTTTAAAGAAAAGTTAGCTCCTTTAGGTTTTACTTAAAAGATAGATTCTTAAACTCTTAGATATCAGTTAAGGTCTGTCCATTTTATTGAATATACATGCGTTGGATTAATTAAATTTAAAATGTGACAAATATAGATTGAAGGGAAAGAAACCTCACTAAGTAGAATTGTTGCAACCTAGTGTGTACTTTAGGGCTTCCCTGGTGGCTCCGTGGTAAGAGTCTGCCTGCCAATGCAGGAGACATGGGTTTGATTCCTGGGTCAGGAAGATCCCCTGGAAAAGGAAATGGCAAGCTACTCCAGTGTTCTTGCCTGGGACATCTCATGGAGAGAGGAGCCTGTTGGGCTGCAGTCCATGGAGTTGCAGAAGGGTCAGATATGACCTAGTGACTAAACAACAACAAACAAGTGTGTACTTTAATTGGGAATTTTCAAAATCTGAAACTTTTTATCACTGCAGCAAGCAAACAGAATCCCTATTTATACAAGTCCTCTTTTCTAAAGAATTTTGAATTTGAATGTCTACTCGCAAACAAAAAGAGAGGCTTTGTCTTTTGTCCTTTGATATAATGTGGTTATTAGATGTTTGATTTTAAAACTTTATAGAAGAATCTTTTGGAGGCAGACATGTTGGTAAATCTGTTTCTGTAGCCAAGAATATGAGTAAATCCCAAGCTCTCATCTTGGTGAACTTCATTTATCATCCTGTCCCTGCACCATCTTTTTACAGTTTCATCCTGGACCAAGATTTCATGGCACAGAATAATATTCTGGGCATCAAACCATAGCATATGAACAAGTGGATGGCCCAAATGTTTGTTTGAAAGCGTAAATGTGCCTCTCTCACTGGGCACTGGTTGAGAGGGTTGAAGCCCATTAGTTGTAATTGCAGTTCAGACTAGAAGAAACTGTGTCCAGACGAGAAAAAATTTAAATGTTTGTGTGGATTTGGATTTTAATAGCTTCTGTCACATTCCATCACTGTTTACTTGAGTATTTCCCCAATCTGCTCTTCCAGCACTGCATTTCTGCATGCTTCTTTACAGCACTCATTGTTTTCAAAATGTGGTATGCCATTCTCTCCTTTCCAGTCTCAGTAGTTATGTTTGCAATTTAATATTAATAAGTGGTCAGTAAAAATATAGATTGCTACAAGCTTAAGTTCTGAAATAATATTGAGGATTTAGTGTAATATTTGCTCTGTGATCCCATGGACTATAGCCAGTCAGGCTCCTCTGTCCATGGAATTCTCCAGGCAAGAATACTGGAGTAGCCGTTTCCTTCTCCAGGGGATCTTCCCAACCCAGGGATTGAACTTTCATTGCAGATAGATTCTTTACCATCTGAGCCACCAGAGAAGTCCAATATTTACTTACTTTTACATTTTATTTACTTCTAAATTTTTCTTTCCTTTTTGTTCTTACTGATCTGAAGGTGCATCTCAGTCTTAGTTAAAATTTTATTCTTTTCAGAATTAAATATTGGGAATTCTCTGGCGACCCAGTGGTTATGACGCTGCACTTTCACTGCCATGGAGCTGGGTGTGATCCCTGGCTAGGGCTTCCCTCGTGGCTCAGCTGGTAAAGGATCTGCCTGCAGTGCAGGAGACCTGGGTTTGATCCCTGGGTTGGGAAGATACCCTGGAGAAGGGATAGGCTACCCACTCCAGTATTCTGGCCTGGAGAATCCCATGGACTATAGTCCATGGGGTCGCAAAGAGTCGGATACGACTGAGCGACTTTCACTTTCCACTTTTCCTCAGGGAACTAAGCCATATGATGTGGCCCCAAAACAAACAAACAAAAAGCCCCTAGTTAATGTTGATTGTGGTGTTTAATTTCTAAACCCAAAGGAGCCTAAAGTATAAAATTTTTGCATAAAGAAAATACATGGAAGGAAGTTTGTAGTGTTGAGCCATGCTGCTGCTGCTGCTGCTGCTAGGTCGCTTCTATCGTGGCCGACTCTGCACGACCCCATAGATGGCAGCCCATCGGGCTCCCCCGTCCCCGTGATTCTCCAGGCAAGAACACTGGAGTGGGTTGCTATTTCCTTCTCCAATGTATGAAAGTGAAAAGGGAAAGTGAAGTCACTGAGTCGTGTCCGACTCTTAGCAACCCCATGGACTGCAGCCTACCAGGCTCCTCCATCCGTGGGATTTTCCAGGCATGAGTACTGGCTGAGCCATGAGTGAGTAATAAAGATGGTCTGTCAGTGACACTGTTCAGAAGGCTACTGTCATGGGAGAAAGAGCATGCCTTACATAAGGCAAAGCTGCTGGTCTTCCAGTGGTACATTCAACACTGAGATAGGGTGTATCAAAGAGGCAGAGTACAGCAGACTTTGAGAAGTATGTTAATAACACACTACGGAGAAATATTTAGGGCAGGTATCAACTGTGATACTGGGATGTGCACTTTGGTGCTGTCCTCGAATGTTGGCACAGCTTTACTGTTTGTATATAGCTGTTTAAGACATTGAAGACAAACCAGTGAATCTTACTAGGGGAGGAAACAAAGGATGCAGATCAAAGTTTAAAAATTATTTCAGATATTATTGCTGGTTGCTTATAGTTATGGGTTATTCTTTCACCAATTTAGAATGTACTATACATATATATATATATTTATTCATTTCATTTTTTATAATGTTGTATCAATATATTAGTCCACCAGAATTCCTCCCAGAACAGTCTCCTTTCTTACTACTTTATTGTTCTTATGACATATCACTGTGACTATTGTTAATTAATTAAACAAGGAAGTCCTTAGACTAAAGTGGCTCTAATGTTTTGGATGCCTACTAAGCAAACCAAAACCTAAGCCAGAATCAATGAACCAAAATCCAAAAATAAAAAACTAAAGAACAACTGATCACAAACTGCCTGCTAGGATTTTCCAAATAAGTCAACTGCTTAAGCTATAGCCAATCAAATAATATATTTGTTTTTCTTCTGTGTCTTCTCTATTAAAATATTTTCCCTAACTTCTGTCAGCAGGGAGCTCCTAAGCATTTTTAGTTTGACATTGTCCAATTTGAATTGGAGCTTAAATAGACCTTTGGAAAAAAAAAAAATAATGTGCCTCAGTTTACCTTTTAACACTTCTTATATCTCTAAAACAAGAGGAACCTTTTTCTGAGAGCTTCCAACCTTTTCTCTTTTACCTGGAAGGTAGACCTTTCAGACTGATTTTGTTTTATACATTACAAATGTCTTATGAGTGTTAGTGGCTATCCGATATTATAATGGAACCTGAGCATTGATATTTATTTTGGTTGGCATGTCCAATTTATGAAATTCAAAATTTATTTTCATAACCTGGCTTACAAAGGGTATATTAAGTGAACACAAGTTTTAGAGGCTTGTTGGCTTAGTAGACTCAATTAGTAGAAAAGGACAACTGTCTAGCTATCAAAAGCTGTGAGAGTTTAGAGTGGGGAAGAAGAAAATATACCTTTCTCCTTAAAAATTCTTTTATTAATACCTTAGTAATCTCCTACATGACATCACTTACTCCTATTTAATGCATTCTCTTTGTATATCTCCTTTGGCTTTCCTAAAACAATACAGTTAATTTTATAGAGGGAATACCTAATTTCAAGTCCCAAGATGGGCAGTGCCAAAGAATGTTCAAACTACCGAAAAGTGTACTCATTCACATGCTAGCAAAGTAATTCTCAAAGTTTTCCAACACTCAAAGTTTTCAAAGGCTTCAACATTGTGTGAAGTGAGAACTCCCAGATGTTCAAGCTGGATTAGAAAAGGCAGAGGAACCAGCAATCAAATTGCCAACATCCAATAGATCATAAAAAAAGCGAGAGAGTTCCAGAAAAATATCCACTTCTGCTTCATTGACTATGTTAAAGCCTTTGACTGAGTGGATCACAACAAATTGTGGAAAATCATTTAAGAAATGGGAACACTAGACCACCTTATCTGTTTCCTGAGAAATATGTATGCAGGTCAAGAAACAACAGTTAGAACTGAACATGGAAAACTGGACTGGTTCAAAATTGGGAAAGGAGTATGCCAAGGCTGTGTATTGTCACCTTGCTTATTTAACTTATATGCAGAGTGCGTCATGTAAAATGCCAGACTGGATGAAGCACAAGCCAGAATCAAGATTATAGAGGAAAATATCAATAACATTAGATATGCAGATGATACCACCCTTATGGCAGAAAGCAAAGATGAACTATGCCCCTTGATTAAAGTGAAAGAGGAGAGTGAAAAAGTTGGCTTAAAACTCAACATTAAAGAAACAAATATCATGGCATCCAGTCCCATCACTTCATGAAAAATAGATGGGGAAACAATGGAAACAGTGACAGACTTTATCTTCTTGGCTCCAAAATCAGTGCAGATGGTGACTGCGGCCATGAAATTAAAAGCCAGTTGCTCCTTGGAAGAAAAGGTATGACAAACCTAGACAACATATTAAAAAACAGAGACATTGCCAACAAAGGTCCATCTAGTCAAAGCTACAGTTTTTCCGTTAGTCATGTATGGATGTGACAGTTGGACCATAAAGAAGGCGGAGTGCTGAAGAACTGATGCTTTTGAACTGTGGTGTTGGAGAAGGCTCTTGAGAGTCCCTTGGACTGCAAGGAGATCCAACCAGTCAATCCTAAAGGAGATCAGCCTTGACTATTCATTGGAAGGTCTGATGCTGAAGCTGAAGCTACAGTTCCTTGGCCACCTGATGCTTACAGCCAACTCATTAGAAAAGACCCTAAAGCTGGGAAAGTTTGAAGGCAGGAAGGTAATAACAGAGGACAAAACGGTTGGATGGCATCACCAACTCAATGCACATGAGTTTGAGCAAGCTCTGGGAGATTGTGAAGGACAGGGAAGCCTGGAGTGCTGCAGTCCATGGGTCTCAAAGAGGTGGACATTACTGAGTGACTGAACAACAACCTAATTTCATATGTTCTTTAGAATAGTATTGGGCAGTGCAATGACCTGGCTTTTCAGTGTTTCTTCCCACCACTGCTTTCAGGAAGTTTGCAATCTTACATCTTGAAAACCACTTTTAGTTCCTGCAATGGACTACGGCTAGTTCAAGTTTTATGATTTTATTCATATTGTCTCAATTATCTATTATCTTCCTATTACAGTGGGACAGTTTTCTGACATTCTTTGAAGCTTTAATGAAACCATTTTTTTTTCTCTTTCAAATTCTTCTTGGAGTTTACTTCTTTTGACCTGAGATATGTGCTCTTTTTATGTGCTTACTTAACGCTTATGTATTTAATAATAGTTGCCCTTTAAAGTTTTTTGGTTC
This sequence comes from Budorcas taxicolor, assembly GCF_023091745.1. Taxonomy (NCBI): domain Eukaryota; kingdom Metazoa; phylum Chordata; class Mammalia; order Artiodactyla; family Bovidae; genus Budorcas; species Budorcas taxicolor. Next base: position 111,667,913 of record NC_068911.1, read on the forward strand.
AGTTACTTCTCCCAACAACCCTATTGAGTAAATAACCATAATTATTATCAGCCTCTTCTTATACATAAGGAAACTGAAGCAAAACAAACAAACAAACAAGCAAACAAACAAAAAAACCTGCAAAAACTAGTACTTGCCTAATGTCTTACAGCTAAGTGATAGAATGAGTTTTGAAGACAGAAGGTCTAGTATATATACCAGTGCTATTCAACAAAAATCTGAGTACAAATGTGATTTAATTCATACATTTTCTAAAGAACACATTGAAAAAGCTAACAGAAACTGGTGAAATTAATTGTATTAATTTATTTTGTTTAATACAATATATCCCAAATAACATTTTGACATGGAATCAGTATTAAAAATCAGTATTAAAAATCAGGTATCTTATAATTTTTATACTGTCTTCAAAATGCAGTATATATTTCATAGTTAAAGTATATCTCAATTTGGCCTAGAGTTTTACATTAAATGTGGTTAATTGCTACCTTTTGTCAATACTGAACGGCTTTACTCTTAATCACTGTACTCTTTGTACTGAAATAGTTTTATTTGCCTATATCCCCCACTGAATTCTGAACTAAATGAGTGAGGATGTTTTGTATCTTTAGTACATAGACTAGGTATTGCCTGATATGTAATAGAAACAATGCCCTTTTATTGAATTTTGTTGCTGAAGTACATTGTCAAATTGAAATTTCAAGAGATTCAAAATACTTGATTAAATAGATACATTTGCCATTTTTGAGCAGATCATGAGAAAAAATTGAGAAGATTTCCAGGAAAATGGTAGTGTCAAGAACAACAGGATATACTTAAGATTCCATTTGAAGAATATTATTATATATAAGGATAACATAATATTATAATATTATTATTATTATATTATTTTATCTTGTTTGGTAAAATCATGAGTGGAATCATGCTGCATGCATTGTAGATGCCTAATCAATCATTTGCAATTTGATTTTTTTTTTCCGTGAGCCAGGGCTAGTAACCTCAACTCCTACAGGTGTTTATTATTTATTTGAAATCCTATCCAACTTGCCATTAGTTTGGACAAGCTGGGACAGTTTCTCAAAATGAGCTCCATTATAGTGAAATCGTTCCATCTGTTTTCCCCAAATGAAGGCAGCTTCCCTTGATGCTAGTCAAAGAGTGAGGGCTCCTTGACTCAGAACCAGATGCAAGCTTAATACCAGCCTTCCATTTCAGCTCAATTACATTCTTGGCAGCCTATGAGACTCATGGGGTAAACTTTTTATAACAATTATCAATATCAGCCAATTTTTCAGAATGGGCAAGAATAAACTTCAATAGCTCCAAGATGAGTTTTCAGTGTTCCAAAGGTTCTGTCTGGCTGACTGCCATGGAGAATATTGGAGCATAAAGAGTGCAGTTTTATGCAACATTCTAGAAAACAGCTAACTTTATGTTTACTGAGATTCCGCTCTTTTTTTGGTACAGTTTTGTGTGTGTGTGTGTGTGTGTGAGATAAGGAAAATGGTTATTTTCCTGTGATATTTTATATATGGAACTGCACCTCTGTGTGTGTGTGTGTATGAATATTTTCTAGCAATGCTTGGAGACTAGCCTATCATTGACTCTCTCATAAAACTATTGTGGAACAAAGAGAGAGAGAGCATTCTACTGATGGCCTATAGGCTCAAAAATAACCTGAAACTTTCAGATTCTCTGTAGACTGGTATGCGTTTATTGGGGTTGAAATTTTGTTAGCAGTAGAATTGGAATTCAGGCTAATTTGAAATATAAACTCCTTGAACACAAGAATGGCTAAGTCCTGTCATTATTTGGTATGTTTTTGTCTTATAACATCAGATACATCATTATAAAAGGAACTATTAATTATATTGAGTGTCCATAATCACAAAAGTTAAATTCTTTTTCTTTTTAAATTATAATAGGGCATCTAGATTTATCTCAGGGTTTAAGTGAAAACTTCCCTTTCCTCAGAAATCTAAATTTTAGCACCATGCTGCTCTAAAAACAAAAGCCAATATTTTCTATAAAATAGAAGAGGGGAAGACATTATAATTGTCTTCTTGCCTCTGAGCAAGGCTCCAATGGGTTCAACACATGGAAGCAGGATTTTAAAAAAGCACCAGAGACCACCTGAACTTGTCTTCCTCAGAATTCAACCACAAAGACTCTGAAAGCATAAGAAATAACAGTACTTCAACAATGACTTTTGAACATAGTGACTTCTCACATAAGTAATTTTTAACTTGGTTTATACAACTATGCATGCATGCATGCTCAGTCACTTAGTTGTGTTCAACTCTTTGTGACCCCATAGCCTATAGCCCACCAGGCTCCTCTCTCTTCATGGGATTTTCCAGGCAAGAATACTGGAGTGAGTTGCCATTTCCTTCGACTTCGTATTGCATAAAAGAATATCTTATAGCCATTACAAAAGTGTAAAATTGTATTAAAGGATTTACAATAACCTTTTAATCAATAGGCTTATAATTGACATAAAAATTCATCAAGTCTGATTGAAAATATTTAATATAAAAAGATAGAGCTAGGTATATTGTCTTCTTAAGTGTTTTCTAGAGAAACAAGGCCAATTATCTGTCTATTATCTATCTATCTATCTAGAGAGAAGAAGAGAGAGGCAGGGAAATGGAGAGATAGTGATAAGAGAACAAGGAATACTAGTGGGTGTCATTCAGTCGTAGTCTGATGTGCCAAGAACCAGGAGGACTAATATCTGAGGGCAGGAAAAGAGACACCCCAACTCAAACAAAAAGAGCAAATCCACTCTTCTCTTGCCTTTTTGTTCTATTTAGACCCTCATTGAACTAGATACTACCCACCTATATTGGTGGTCTTTATTCAGTCTCTCTGAAATGCTAATGTCTTCCAGAGGCATGCTCACAGACATATGAAGAAATAATGTTCTACCACCTATTTGAGAATCCCTTCACCCAGTCAAGGTAACACATAAAGTGAGCTATCTCAAGAATGCATAGAACTTTAATTTCCTTTTTAACATTTCCATTCATTTCTAAAATATATTGTGTTACTATTTAAGTCATAAATGCAGGATGAATAGAAAACACCAGGAGCTATCACCCTACCTAGATGATGATTGCATTGGCAGAATCTGTCTGATATAACTATTTTGAAACCTTGGAGTCTATCAAGGCTTGTAACTTCCAGGGGAAGGTTTGGATAGCAAATTATAGATGATATCAGTCAGTTTCAGCTCTTAGCGCAGTACCAGCTACCCATCCCTCACACCTCAAGCTGGGGCAGAAAGCAGTGCATATATTCCAGGAGAATCTTGCAGAAGCCAGAGTGAACAAAAAGGACCCTATCTTCTAACTATTAGCGATCAGTGTTCTTATTACTGATTGTTGCTTCTGATCACAGAGGTACAGACAAAGAAGTGGGATCTTTGTTATACCTACTTCTAGTGTTGAAAGCTCCCCTTCTTTTGACCAAAGTGATTTATTTCTAGTGATATTTAAAGGGCTAGCATCTTCCACCCTTGTCTTTTCTTTTCATTCTTTTCTTTTTATTCCCCCTCCATTTTGGGAGCCAAACATTGAAGACTGACACCTTCATTCCCAGGGGAAAGCACAGAATCAGAAAAGATCTGAAAAACTTATAAGCTTATACATCAGTGATCTTCAGCTCAGCTAGCTTACAATAATCAAAAACAAAACAAAACAAAAAAAACCCCAGCAAACTCTGGGGAAGGAGGATAATCTAGTTTCCAGAATTATCACACTACTACATTTAGATGAATAATTAATTACCAACAAAAAGTAAAAAGGCATAAAATGGGACAGGGAATTGTAACCTATTCAAAGGTAAATGGAAAGTGAACCTTCAATAACTGTCCCAACAAAGGGACCATAGTAACTGTTTCTGAAAAAGTCTGGTGGGAGATCAACTAGACAAAGATTTTTAAACAACAATTTTATACATACTCATACAGCTAACAGAAGACATGGAGAATGTGAAAAAGGTAATATATATACAGAATATAAATATCAATAAGAAGATAGAAAACATACAAAAATCCAAAATGAGATTCTGGAGCTGAAAAGTAAAATAATAGAAGTGCAATTTTTTTCAATAATATTATCAACAGATGTCTTACCAGATGAATTGGGGGCCAGAAGGCAGTAGGGTGATATATGCAAAGTGCCAAAACATTTTTTTAAAAAAGCTAAACCAAAAAGTCAATATCCAGAAAAACCATCCTTCAAAGGTGAGAGAGACATTAAGATATCCCCAGGTAAATAAAAGCTAAAGGAACACAATAGTGTTAAAATGTTCTGCAATAAATTCTAAAAGAGAGCTATACATGTTGAAATGAATGGACACTGGACTGTAACTCAAAGCTATAAAAAGAAATAAAGATTTCAATAAAGGTAAATACATAGAAAATTATAAAATTTATAGTTATTGTAGCAATGGTTCGTAACTTCATTTTTTTTTTTTTTGGTTTTCTATATAATATAGTAGGTTAATACATTTAAAAATAATGTATTAGTCTAAAAGCTAATATTATTGTAAACTGGTTTGTAACTCCACATTTTATTTTCTACATAATTTAAGATACTAATGCATTAAAATAACTTGTTTCTGGACACACAGTAAACAAATATATAATTTTGTGACATCAACAACTAAAAGGAGTAGGGAAGTAAAGCTATATAGAAGCAGCAATTTATATGTTATTGAAGTTAAGGTAGTATAAATTCATATTGACTGCTACAACTTTAAGGATGCTAAATGTACTCCCCACAGTAACTACAAAGAATTAGCTATAGAATATACACAAAAGGAAATGAGAAAGATATTTTAATATTTCACTATAAAATATCAACTATACACAAAAGATTAATGTAGGAAATGAAGAACAACAAAAATAATGAGCCTCATAGACCACAAATACACACAAAATGACAGGTATCTTTGCTTATCAGTAAAAATGTTTTATAATTTAAATTAGTAATTAAATGTAAATCAATTAAATTCTGAAAGACAAGATTATCAAAAGGATAAAAGTGTATAATCAGTATATTCTATCTATAGGAGACTCAGTTTCAATACAAACACAAGAAGAAGTTAAAGCCAAAAGATAGAAGATACTTCATGCAAATAGTAACCAAAAGAGAGCATCTGTGACTCTACTAATATTTAAAATATACTTTAAATCAAAAAAGTTTGCAAAAGACAACATTATGTATTAACAGATGGCTCAATTCAAGAAGATATAACAATTATAAACGTTTATACATGTAATAAAAGACAATCAAAATATATGAAGCAAAAATTGACAGAATTAAAAGAAATTAGGTATCTCTGCAATAATACCTGGAAACTTGAACATTCTGCTCACAACAATGGACTGAAAAACCAGATAGAAGATAAAGAAAGAAATAGAATACTAGAACAACATAGTTACCCCCCTACCTCTAACAGAGAGAACAATCTACCCAAAAATAAGAGAACAGATGTTCTATTCAAATGTAGATAGGGCATTTTTTAAAGTAGGCTATATGTTAGTTCACAAATTTAATCTCAATAGATTTTTAAATGTAGATGCCATACAAAATATGTTCTGTGATCACAATGGGATAAAGTTAAAAAATCAATAACAGAAGAAACACTTTAAAATTCACAAATCTGTGGAAATGAGACAGCACATTCTTTAAAAATTAATGAAACAAGGAAGAAATCACAAGGGAAAGTAAAATAAACTTAGATATAAATTAAAATGAGAATACCTCTAAACTATATTGGGGACAGTGAAAGCAGTGCTGGGGAGAAATTTATAAATGTCAGCAGTTACATTAAGAAAGAAGAAAGCTTTCAGATGAACAAACTGATTTTATAACTTAATAAACTAGAAAAAGAAGAAAAAAACTAAACCCAAAGCTAGAAGAAGGAAGGAGATAATAAAAGAACAGAGATAAAAAAGATATAAATTGTGTAGTGCTGTAGGTAATCTCAAAATATCTCTAATTATTAGCACCACCTTAAAATTATAGTTGTAGATCCATCACTGGAACTATCAACATTTTAATAAAAATCACACATATCTATCACATAAAAAAATTGATTCTTCAAAAATATCAACAAAATGGATAAATCTTTAAATATTGGACTGTTAGAAATATAGAGAAAACATTCAAGTCACTAAAATCAAAACGGAGGTGGGGACATTGCTAATGGTTCTATAGAAATAAAAAAGGATTTAAGAGAACAGTGTGAACATCAACAATTGAGAAGGGGACGACAGAAGATGAGATGGCTGGATGGCATCACTGGCTGGATGGCATCACTGTCTCGATGGACGAGAGTCTGAGTGAACACCGGGAGTTGGTGATGGACAAGGAGGCCTGGCGTGCTGTGATTCATGGGGTCGGAAAGAGTCGGACACGACTGAGCGACTGAACTGAGCTGAACTGAACTGACAAATTCCTAGAAAAATAAAACATACCATTAGTAAGTGATGAAGGAAAAAACAAACAAACCTGAATAGAGTTATCACCAGTAAGAGCAAGACTGTAACTGAAAATCTCCGAACAAAAAGAAGCCCTGAATCTCATTGTGTCAATGGTTAATTCTATCAAACTTTGAAGAAGAAATATCATAGAACCTTAAAGAAATTAAAGAAAATGTGAATAAATGGAAAGAGACACGACTGTGCGACTGAACTGAACTGAACTGAACTGAACCATATTTAGCAGTTAGAAAACTTGATATTGTTAAGATTTAAGTACTACCCAAAGGGATCTACAGATTCAATGAAATCCCTATGAAAATTCCAGCAATAACTTTTGCAGAATAGAAAACCCCATTTTAAACTTCATATGGAATCAAAGGGACTGTGCATAGCCAAAACGGTCCAGGAAAAGGAGAACAAATTTTGAGGACCCAGATTTCCTGATTTCAAAGCTTACTGTAAAGCTATTGTAGCCAAAACAGTGTGATACTGGCACAATGATAGACATACATTATAACAATGGGATAAAATAGAGAATCCAGAAATAAATCTTAACATACTGATCAAATGATTTTTGACAAGAGTTCTAAGAATATTCATTGGAGAAAGAACTTTTTTTTTTTTCTTTGACAAACGATGCTGGGCAAATTGCATATCGCCACACAAAAATAGTGAAGTTGGAGATTTACCTAAAACCATATACAAAAATTAACTCAAAATGGAACCATGACCTAAATTGAAAACTTAACACTAAAAAAATCTTAGAAGAAAACAGAGCAGAAAAGCTTCACAACATTGCATTTGGCAATGATTTATGTGTGTGTGTGCACGAATGTGTGTATGTATGTAAGACACCAATCACAGATAAACAAAAGGAAAAACAGAAAATTTGGGGCTCATGAAAAAAAGTGTTTACATCAAAAGACACAATCAGTAGAGTAAACAGCAGTCCGCAGAATTGGAGAAAACATTTGAAAATCATGTATCTGATAAGGGATATCCAGAATGTTTAAAGAACTCCTAAAACTCAACCACAAAAACACCAAACACTATGCCATATACCTTTTTATTTTTATTTTACTGACTGAATTTTAGTTTTCATTTTCTTCCCTTCATATTTCCAAGAAACATGGTAAACACTTAACAAATAGTTGTTTGATTACTCTAACCATACATTGAAAAACTGCCTTTTTTTGTTTTATCGGAATACTTTAATAAGGGCACAAATAGTGATTGTTTTCTCTATTATATCTGCATCTGTAAACATAGTCATCTACTAGCTTGTCCTATTTGTGCTTCCAGCTGTGCAACAGGGCAAAAGGTTATGAGGATGAAATGCAGGTGATTTGGGGCAGGATTTGCAGATGGGGCTCTTATCTGCTTAATGATGTGAATAGTGTCATATTAGGAAGAGTACAGGAAGGTTCACCTTTTTGAAGCAGAAACATTATTTCCAATGCAAGGAATCTCACGTCTTCTAAAAGATCATGGGAGACAAAAAAGGTGATATAAAATGCTTATTTTATTTGTAAAATGTTCTCTCTGATTCTTTCACTTTAACTTACAGAAACAAAGCAAAGTGATAGCTAACTCTTGTGTTTTGTCAGGCCTAGATCTTTAGCTCTTGTATAAAAGTTAGCAAGCAAACTGCCATCTGTACAAACAGGTGGCTTGAATGATGCAGGGTATTAAAAACAAATCATTTTTGGAGTGATGACAAGGAATAGAAAATTTAAGAAAACCCAGAGTTCCTTTAATAAGATGAAAAATGTGAATCATTGATTGTGTCAGTGTTAGAAGATGAAGTGTGGAAATATTTGTTCAAGCAGTCTCTGCATGATACACATTTTCCTGTTGTGATTCTGTTATCAATGTGCTCACCCCATGGAGCCAATGCAGCAGTTACCCTTGTGCCTTCACAAGAAACTTAACTGAGGCCATCTTGGAAACTATAGTAAGGAAGATGGCTTAATGCCACAACATAACTAAGGTATTGCTCACCCTTGACTTAATTATGACTTCATAGTGATTTTCCTGACTTCATAATGAGCTGCTTCTTCAAAGTTCAACTTTGCTCTCAGGACTACTTTTATTTAAAAAAAAAATCTCAAAATTACTGATAAAGCAACTAAATACTCTCATAAATCTGTATGTTTAATGTTAAATATTCAGGTTATTCATGATCTACTATGTGTAGACCCTGTATTAATAGAAGTAAGGATAAGAAGGTTCAAAGTAAAGAAGATGATGCATTACAGATTACAACTATAACACAGAAACAAACCATTTTTGTTTTGAAGATGATGAAGAGTTTAGCTTTATTTTTGAATAGTTGGAACAAATATCAGGTAAATAGCACATATATTTCTTTTTTATTCCACCAGCAGTTTTACTTTTATACCCAACATAAATCTAAAAATGTATTTTTTAAACTTTTTTAGCATCTCAGTCTTCTATTCTTTGGTCTTCTTTACCTTTCTTCTGATTTATTTGTTTTAATAAATCTATCAAGGTAAAATTCATATAGCATAAAGTTAACACCTTTAAAGTATACATTTCATTGTCTTTTAATATATTTATAGAATTATCCAACCATTGCCCCTATTTCTAAAATATTTTCACTGCCCCTGGTACTCATTAGTAGTTATTTTCTCTTCTCTTTTCCCTTTCATCCCTGGCAACCAGTAATCTGCTTTCTATTTCTATGCATTTTCCTGTTCAGACATTTCTTATACATCAGATTATACAATATGTGGGTCTTTTAGAAGAGCTTCTTTCAGTTAGATTGTTTCCAAGCTTCATCCCTCTTGTAGCAAGTAGCATGTATCTTGTAGCTTGTAGCATGTAGCTTGTATCATGTAGCATGTAGCATGTAGCATCGGCTCCCTTATTGACAATGTTCCATTGTATGACTATATCACATTTTGTTTATCTTTTCATTAATTTATCACTTTAAGTTGTTTCCACTCATCATTGGCTTTAGACCTTAATATCCTTTTATAGCTTATATTATTCAGTGAGTAATTAACCCTTGTAACATTTTTATTCTTGAATAATCCTTATAGAATGTATATGATGATTATATAAATGCACAAAATGGAAAGATTTATACATTATTTCAGTGAGACATGTAAATACTAACTATATATTCAGTTCTATTCTAAGTAATGTGATAAATAAGAAAATATGAATATTTCCTTTTAGGAAGAGTATCTGTACTTTTTAATGATTAAGCAATATCTGAAAAGAATGGAATATAAGACAAGTGGAGAATTTTTTTTAATGCTAGCTAAATCATCATAATTGGCTTTGGTACCTCCATCATCAACAAAGTCAGGATCACTTATTGGGCACATACTCACTACAAGATATTGCAATTTTTGGCGTATATCAGAATATTTTATATGCAGACACTTAGTTGGGACTCTTTTTTCTTATTTCTAATGACAAGAGTAAATTGCAGTAATATAACCAATCCAAAAATTAAATACTTGGGAAGTAAAAAAGTCAGTTTTTATCTCAAATCTCTAAACCAATACTTTATAAATATATGCATATATGCATACCTAGAATATATGTGTGTGTGTATATATATATATATATATATATATATATAATGGTTAGTCACTCAGTTGTGTCTGCCAGGGTCCTCTGTCCATGGGATTTCCCAGGCAAGAATACTGGAGTGGGTTGCCATTCCCTTCTCCAGGGGATCTTCCTGACCCAGGGATCAAACCCATGTCTCCTGCACTGCAGGTGGATTTCTTACCACTGAGCCATCAGGAAAACCCATATATATATAATATACACACATATATTTATATATTGATATTAATTTCATAGCTGAAGAAGATTGTTGGAGGGACAGACCTTGGTGTCAGACCAAGGTGGACAGACCACTTACCCATGGTGTTCAACATTCACGTTTAGTTAATCATGCTCAGAGTTGGGGTTGAGGTCAGTAATTTGAGGAAAACAGTTACAGTGATAAAAAGCATCCTTACCACCTCAGTGGTGTTATACCATTAAATGATTGATTTTAAAGAGTATGTTTAGGTTTTATCCTTATTGGAAAGACTAATTTGTAATTCAGTCCATTGTTTAGCAAATCTGAAGTCTCTTAACAACTCAGCATGAGACATAAAACTTTGATGGAGATTTATGATTCTTCCAGGACATACATCTACATCTCCTCAGCAGCCTTAGATCAGTCTGCTGCCAACATGTTTTCTTCCCCCTCAGTAAAGTGCCTCTCTGACTACACATCCAGGCAAACCAATTCAATCCTCCTGGCCAGCTTCCCCAGTGAACCACAACAATCTTATGCTTTCAGGCAAAATCATTTTCCTCTAAGGCAAGTGTGACTTAGGAATATGGCAAAGCCCCAAGTAAATTGGAAAATATTCTCAGAATTTTAACAATTACTAAAAATATGTCCTTTTATGGGCCCATTCTTCTGCAACCAAGTGCCCATTTTACACACACACATACACACACACACATACACATCACACTTATAATCAACTGTGCTGCACTTCCCTGCATGATAAAATGTCATCTTATGGTAAGATTGGAGAAGCATTGTTTTTGTGGTAAATACCCTTTATAAATAAAATATTTACCTCAATTGATATACACTGTATAGTAGATCTGTTGTCTATTTCACTTATCCAGACTTGACCCTTTCCTGGCATCCACAAAACAATTTCTCCTTAAAAAAAATACATACCCAAACTTCAGCAGAAGTGAACATGAGATTTAGTCCTATGCTCGTTAATACATCACACACCCCTAACACCCAGGGCAAGAATATTTCCCTGGTCCAATGAGGACCAAAGGGGTAATGAATCTCTTATTGAGAATCCTAGAAGAAGAATCTTAATTTTTCCTGTTGGGCTTGAAAGTGAGAGGCAATAGATTTTACTGATATTTGGATCATGACGGGAAAGCCTATTAGAATGAAGCCATCTGGAAAAGACAGAACAAAACTGTAGTTTACTACCCATGCCTGGATGATATCATTTGAGCCTCTGCAGCAATGGAAACCTTGAAGTCACAGACAATACAGTTTTTTTTCGTTTGTTTGTTTTTTTTTTTTTTTTTGAGTTAAATCCATTAGGATTCGGGCTTCCAATACTTGAAACTGAAATAAGCCTCTGCTTTTCTCCCAGTTCCTACCCTGATGTATAAAATGGTAACAATAACATATTTCTGTGTTCTTATCTGCTGTCTTCTTATAAGAATATAAATTTGTATAAGAGCTGTTTGTAGTTAGGTAAATATCACATTTAGGCTTATTACAGAATATAATTAATTCCTTTATACAACTTAGACTCATCAGCATTTTTTGTTAATCAGTTGAGTTTTTCTAGTGAACTTTAACACTATTAAAAAAAAACCAAACAACTAAATATGCTTAAGAAGTTACTTCAAATAAACTTAAAAACCAGACTTATTGCCCAAGGTTATTGCCTCTTTTTATAAACCTACCCATAGAATTAATAACAGTTTTCTACTTGGAGAAGAAAATGGCAACCCACTCCAGTATTCTTGCCTGGAAAATCCCATGGACAGAGGAGCTTGGTAGGCTACAGTCCAGGGGGTCACAAAGAGTTGGACACAACTGACCAACTTTCCTTTCCTTTACTTTAGTAAACGTCCTGTATTCCCAGAGTCTGATTGTCTGTCAGCAAGTGAATTTTTAAGCAGTGTTCTAGTCACTTATTTCAGTGTTGTTCAAAGTTGTTTCTGTTAAAAGCAATGCAATACTTCCATTTTACTCCACTAAATTAATTTCCTATTCAATTAAGTCTTACCTTATGGTTCAATTATATACTTCTTTAGTGCAATGATCAATTTTAATCTCTAGAGATTTAACTGAAAATGCAGAAATTGATAAAGGTATGTCATTATGCATTTGAAAAGTCACAGCATCTGTTGTTTAGATATATTAATTAGTCGTACAACAAAAATATTAATCAGTGCTATTTTGTGAAACTATGTTCAGTGCTAAAATATCTACATTTACTTTATTGTATTTTTAAATGTTTTCACTTTTTCTTTTCTTTATTTCCAACTATGATGCCCTAATTTATTTTTTTTTATATAATGTCCATTTGAACTGAAACTATTAAACATTTGAAATAGCCAGTGGAGAATTTTTAATGGTAACGTATAATGCCTAATTTATAATTTTAAGAGAAGTAAAAGGGATGTAAGCCCTGACTTATGTTGAGATATCAACTGCAAGTTTTGTAAGGAAACACACTAAAAGTTTCAGTTATTTTTCCTTGGTATGTTATCATTATACAAATTTTCTGTAATGAGTAAATATTACTTTATAATCAGAAAAGAAACAAAAAGTTACTGCCTTTAACATATGTCTTTTTCTTTTGTTATCTTGAGGGTTTTAATAATAAACATGACTGGAAAAACATTTTCATAGGGTGAAAATCTACCTGAGATAAGCTGGCACTAGATAGGGAAAGGTAACAAATTCATCTGTCCATTCAACTGGAAGACCAATTTTAAGATACTATATCTTGATAAGAAGGATATAACCTTATCAAATATAGTAGAGAGTAAGCATGTTTGTCAGTGGAACAATGTCAGTTGTTAATGGAAATTGACTAAACTACATGGACTGGTCACACAAGATCCAAGTAATTAATATATACATGTAGATACAGACACACATATATAGAGAGATAGGTTTTACATCTAAGTATAAATGGATATCTATCTATATCTAATCTATCTATCTATCTGTATATAAATACTGGATTTCAGAACTTTAAATGGCAGTCAGTGTTGTAAGATTCAAGCACAAATTGGATATGTAGAGTTAATGTTTATTTTGAGTCTCTAATTTACAAGTTTGGTGTAAGATTATTTGATTTATTATTAAGTTAATTAAATGTCCCTATGCAATTTGAGACCATATTATTAGTGATGTTGAAATTAATATTAAAATTAAAACCTTGAGAGAAAAGGAGGAGATGTTTAGAAATGAGGAAAAGTAACTTATAAACGAGTAACTGAATTGTCTGAAATTTTTCTCTGCTTGTTAACTCACATATATGCATACATGAAGCCTATGGATCACAGACAAAGAGAGTTTATTAGTCATCAGTTCTGTTCAGTTTCTCAGTCGTGTCCGACTCTTTGTGACCCCATGAATTGCAGTACGCCAGGCCTCCCTGTCCATCAGCAACTCCCGGAGTTCACTCAGACTCACATCCATCGAGTCAGTGATGCCATCCAGCCATCTCATCCTCTGTCGTCCCCTTCTCCTCCTGCCCCCAATCCCTCCCAGCATCAGGGTCTTTTCCAATGAGTCAACTCTTCGCATGAGGTGGCCAAAGTACTGGAGCTTCAGCTTTAGCATCATTCCTTCCAAAGAAATCCCAGGGCTGATCTTCAGAATGGACTGGTTGGATCTCCTTGCAGTCCAAGGGACTCTCAAGAGCCTTCTCCAACACCACAGTTCAAAAGCATCCATTCTTTGGTGCTCAGCTTTCTTCACAGTCCAACTCTCACATCCATATATGACCACTGGAAAAACCATAGCCTTGACTAGACGGAACTTAGTCGGCAAAGTAATGTCTCTGCTTTTGAATATGCTGTCTAGGTTGGTCATAACTTTTCTTCCAAGGAGTAAGCGTCTTTTAATTTCATGGCTGCAGTCACCATCTGCAGTGATTTTGGAGCCCCCCAAAATAGAGTCTGATGCTGTTTCCACTGTTTCCCCATCTATTTCCCGTGAAGTGATGGGACCAGATGCCATGATCTTCGTTTTCTGAATGTTGAGCTTTAAGTCAAGTTATTCACTCTCCTCTTTCACTGTCATCAAGAGGCTTTTTAGTTCCTCTTCACTTTCTGCCATAAGGGTGGTGTCATCTGCATATCTGAGGTTATTGATATTTCTCTCGGCAATCTTCATTCCAGCTTGTGCTTCTTCCAGCCTAGAGTTTCTCATGATGTACTTTGCATATAAGTTAAACAAGCAGGGTGACAATATACAGCCTAGACGTACTCCTTTTCCTATTTGGAACCAGTCTGTTGTTCCATGTCCAGTTCTAACTGTTGCTTCCTGACCTGCATACAGGTTTCTCAAGAGGCAGATCAGGTGGTCTGGTATTCCCATCTGTTTCAGAATTTTCCACAGTTTATTGTGATCCACACAGTCAAAGGCTTTGACATAGTCAAAAAAGCAGAAATAGATGTTTTTCTGGAACTCTCTTGCTTTTTTGATGATCTAGCAGATGTTGGCAATTTGATCTCTGGTTCCTCTGCCTTTTCTAAAACTAGCCTGAACATCTGGAAGTTCACAGTTCACGTATTGCTGAAGCCTGGCTTGGAGAATTTTGAGCATTACTTTACTAGCATGTGAGATGAATGCAATTGTGTGGTAGTTTGAGCATTCTTTGGCATTGCCTTTCTTTGGGATTGGAATGAAAATTGACCTTTTGCAGTCCTGTGGTTATTAGTCATAGCCACAGACAAATCACCACAGGGCAATGTGTTGAGAGCCAGGTGGTACCTTCTCATACAGTGAGGTGCCTTACAGGAATGGAACCCTGTTATAAGAAGGCTTTTCTCTTGCATAGAATTGCTAGTGACTGCCCATCCACAAATGCACATTTGGAGGCTGTGGTCAGCCCAGTTTATTCTTTATAGCATAAGGAAAAATTGAGAGAAGTTTTGTGCTCAGATGCTCAGTCATGTCTGACTCTTTGAGACCCCGTGGACTGTATCCTACTAGGTTCCTCTGTCCATGGGAATCTTCTGACAAGAATACTAATCTAGGGTGCTGTTCCCTCCTTCAGGGCATCTTTCCAACCCAAGGATTGACCCGTGTCTCTGATGTCTTGCTGCATAGGTAGGTGGATTCTTTACCACTAGCACCACCACCAGCCCAGGGGCTGACTAAAACAAAAACAAAATTAGAGAAGAGAGGAGTGATTTAAGTGTTTTCACAGTCTGTTATTTGTATCTTTATATTTTGCAGTTTACATGTTACCTTAGTATAAGCTCTATTCTTTGTATGTGTCATTGTAGTGTAGACTTCTAGACCTTTTGGATCCTAGCTGATATTTATATCTGTTTCACATAAGATGCTTGGTGAAGGGAAGACATGAGTCTGTCTTCTTTCTGCCTTCAAACTTCGGTAGATTGGACCACTCAAGCAGAGATAGTTGAGTATATGTGTTTGACGTTAAGAAAGCTTTGGTAAAGCCCTTGCTATTTTTGAAAATTTTAACTGATGAAAGTTAAAAAACACTTACAAGTGGTATTTATTTGCTACTGCTGTGCAAACAGACCTTCTAGTAGGAAGAGGTATTTGAAATTCTGGAGAGTAGTATTTAAGTTTTCTCTTAGGTAACTATTATGCAAATAATCTAAAAAATGAAATGATCATATAAGAAATGCTGCTATTCACATTTTAGCTACAGATCAAAATGAGATCATTTAGTTGAGTGGCCATCAACGGTTCCATCTAGTCTGTAAAGGGCTCTTTATCACAGGAAGTGTCATTCATAGGATTGACATTTCCATATGAATTAATGATGATTACTCAGAATTATGACAACATTTAAATTAAGATGGCCTTTATTCTGATTACCTTTTAGGAATATAACATTTATTTTTTACATCTGTCTTTATCCTATTTAACAGGAATTCAGATCCAATTTTAAGGTAAATATACCTCTCATGGCAGATTGGAAAACAAAAATTCTTTAAAGTGTATAGTTATTTGGGGGATCCAAAAATAATTCTTCTAGTGACATTGCAATGATCAGGGACTAATCTAACATTTGTAAATATGGTAAGAAAAGTGAAAGATCTGTTCTTTGAATGAAACAAACAACACAGAAATCATCAGATTTTTCATTAAAGTTATCATAGACTAAATGTTTTAGGTTTTGTGAGTCATACTATGTGTTGCAGCTACTAAAATCTGCTATTGCAGTGCAAATACAGTTACAATATACAATAAATAATCATGTAAATGAGTAATCATGACTGTGGGAAAAATTTGGTGCCCCCAAATCTAGACCACATCAATTGCCAGAGTTTATATCAAACACTCATCTAGCATACAGAGAAAATATCTCTGTCTGTATCTCTCTGTATAGTTTATATATATTTCAAATATTTTATTTAACATCTTAATTAAATCAGTATCATAGGACTTATATTGATTAATGTTGACTTAGTTTACTTGAGTTCAGTCACTCAGTCGTGTCTGACTCTTTTCGACCCCATGAACTGCAGCACGCCAGGCCTCCCTGTCTATCACCAACTCTCGGAGTTCACACAAACTCAAGTGCATTGAGCCCGTGATGCCATCCAACCATCTCATCCTCTGTCGTCCCCTTCTTCTCCTGCCCTCAATCTTTCCCAGGATCAGGGTCTTTTCAAATGAGTTAGCCCTTAGCATCAGGTGGCCAGAGTATTGGATCATGAGTCTTGGCTCCTTATTGTCAAATTCAGACTTAAGTTGAAGAAAGTGGGGAAAACCACTAGACCATTCAGATATGACCTAAATCAAATCCCTTGTGATTATATAGTGGAAGTAAGAAATAGATTTAAGAGACTAGATCTGATAGACAGAGTGCCTGATGAACTATGGATGGAGGTTTGTAACACTCTACAGGAGACAGGGATAAAGACATCCCCAAGAAAAAGAAATGCACAAAGTAAAAATGGCTGTCTGAGGAGGCCTTACAAATAGTTGTGAAAAGAAGAGAAGCAAAAAGCAAAGGAGAAAAGGGAAGATATAAGCAACTGAATGCAGAGTTCCAAAGAATAGCAAGGAGAGATAAGAAAGCCTTCCTCAGTGATCAATGCAAACAAATAGAGGAAAACAAAAGAATGGAAAAACTAGAGATCTCTTCAAGAAAATTAGAGATACCAAGGGAACATTTCATGCAAAGATGGGCTCAATAAAGGACAGAAATGGTATGGACCTAACAGAAGCAGAAGATATTAAGAAGAGGTGCGAAGAATACACAGAAGAACTGTACAAAAAAGATCTTCATGACCTAGATAATCACTGTGGTGTGATCACTCATCTAGAGCCAGACATCCTGGAATGTGAAGTCAAGTGGGCCTTAGGAAGCATCACTATGAACAAAGCTAGTGGAGGTGATGGAATTCCAGTTGATCTATTTCAAATGTTGACTTAATCAATATTAATTAGCTTATATCTATTTGTAATGTGTGCATGCTAAGTCACTTCAATTGTGCCTGCCTCTTTGTGACCCTGTGGACTGGAATCTTCCAGGCTCCTTTATCCATGGGATTCTCCAGGCAAGCATACTGGAGTGAATTGCCATGCCCTCCTCCAAGGATTTTCTTGACCCAGGGATTGAACCCATGTCCTTTACCTCTCCTGCATTGGCAGGTGGGTTCTTTACCGCTAGCACCACCTGGGAAGCCCATCCATTTTCAATATATGCATGCAAAGAGTCTAATATGACTGAGTTTACTGAGCATGCATGCACACATATGCACACAGCATATATGCATATCCATTTGTAATATATAATTAAAGTTAAATATCATTATGAATATTTTGAAAGTAGTTTACCTAGATCAAGATTTATAAGGATATGTCAAAGATAAATGATTTAGCCACTTGTTAAATAGCAAGGAAGATTCATTTATGACTATTATAATAGAGGAGAGGCTATTGCAATAGGGGGAAGTGACTTAAATCAACACTTAACAGCAAAGACACCTGGGGACTTAGAGCCATGAAGCAGAGTGTGAGGCACAGTAGATGGAAAATTACTAAGATGACAAATCAAGGGTAATGACTAAAGTGACTTAGCAGGATTCTTGCTAAAAGCAGTATAAGGTTAAGGTCTAGGAAGAAGAGGGGTCATAGAAGCCAAGCTAAATTTTGGTCAGAAAGAAATGTTTGTCAATAGTGCTAAATGATTTTCTAAATCCGATTATACACATGGACATCACCAGATGGTCAACACCACAATCAGATCGATTATATTCTTTGCAGCCAAAGATAGAGAAGCTCTATACAGTCAGTAAAAACAAGACTGGGAGCTGAATATAGCTCAGATCATGAACTACAAATTGCCAGACTCAGACTTAAATTGAAGAAAGTGGGGAAAACCACTAGACCATTCAGGTGTGATCTAGATCAAATCCCTTATGGCTATACAGTGGAAGTGAGAAATAGATTTAAGGAACTAGGTCTGATAGACAGAGTGCCTGATGCACTATGGACAGAGGTTCATGACATTGTACAGGAGACAGGGCTCAAGACCATCCCCAAGAAAAAGAAATGCAAAAAAGTAAAATGGCTGTCTGAGGAGGCCTTACAAATAGCTGTGAAAAGAAGAGAAGCAAAAAGCAAAGGAGAAAAGGAAAGATATGCCCATTTGAATGCATAGTTCCAAAGAATAGCAAGGAGAGATAAGAAAGCCTTCCTCAGCGATCAATGCAAAGAAATAGAGGAATACAATAGAATGGGAAAGACAAGAGCTGTGTTCAAGAAAATTAGAGATACCAAGGGAACATTTCATGCAAAAATGGGCTCAATAAAGGACAGAAATGGTATGAACCTAACAGAAGCAGAAGATATTAAGAAAAGGTGGCAAGAATACATAGGAGAGCTGTACAAAAAAGATCTTCAAAACACAGATAATCATGATGGTGTGATCACTCACGCTCGCCTAGAGCCAGACATCATGGAATGTGAAGTCAAGTTCATCACTATGAACAAAGTTAGTGGAGGTGATGGAATTCCAGTTGAGCTCTTTCAAATCCTGAAAGATGATGTTGTGAAAGTGCTGGACTCAATATGTCAGCAAATTTGGAAAACTCAGCAGTGGCCACAGGACTGGAAAATGTCAGTTTTCATTCCAATCCCAAAGAAAGGCAATGCCAAAGAATGACAAACTACTGCACAATTGCACTCATCTCACACACTAGTAAAGTAATGCTCAAAATTCTCCAAGCCAGGCTTCAGCAATATGTGAACCATGAACTTCCAGATGGTCAAGCTCATTTTAGAAAAGGCAGAGGAACCAGAAATCAAATTTGCCAACATCCACTGGAGCATCGAAAAAGCAAGAGAGTTCCAGAAAACATCTATTTCTGCTTTATTGACTATGTCAAAGCCTTTGACTGTGTGGATCACAATGAACTGTGAAAAATCCTGAAAGAGATGGTAATACCAGACCACCTGACCTGCCTCTTGAGAAGCCTGTATGCAGGTCAGGAAGCAACAGTTAGAACTGGACATGGAACAACAGACTGGTTCCAAATAGGCAAAGGAGTATAACAGGGCTATAGACTGTCACCCGGCTTATTAACCTATATGCAGAGTACATCATGAGAAATGCTGGGCTGGATGAACCACAAGCTGGAATCAAGATTGCCAGGAGAAATATCAATAACCTCAGATATGCAGATGATACCACCCTTATGGCAGAAAGTGAAGAAGAACTAAAGAGCCTCTTGATGACAGTGAAAGAGGAGAGCGAAAAAATTGGCTTAAATCTCAACATTCAGAAAACGAAATCATGGCATCCCGTCTCATCACTTCATGGCAAATAGATGGGGAAACAGTGAAAACAGTGGCTGACTTTATGTTTTGGGGCTCCAAAATCACTGTGGATGGTGATTGCAGCCATGAAATTAAAAGATGCTTACTCCTTGGAAGGAAAGTTATGACTAACCTAGACAGCATATTAAAAGGCAGAGACATTACTTTGCCAACAAAGATCTGTCTAGTCAAGGCTATGGTTTTTCCAGTGGCCATGTATAGGTGTGACAGTTGGACTATAAAGAAAGCTAAGTGCCAAAGAGTTGATGTTTTTCTACTGTGGTGTTGGAGAAGACTCTTGAGAGTCCTTTGGACTGCAAGGAGATCCAATCAGTCCATCCTAAAGAGATCAATCCTGAGTGTTCATTAGAAGGACTGATGCTGAAGCTGAAACTCCTATACTCTGGCCAATTGATGCGAAGAGCTGACTCATTGGAAAAGACCCTGATGCTGGGAAAGATTGATGACAGGGAGGAAAAGGGGATGACAGAGGATGAGATGGTTGGATGGCATCCCCGAGTCAATGGACATTGGTTTGGGTGGACTCTGAAATTTGGTGATGGACAGGAAGGCCTGGTGTGCTGCGGTTCATGGCGTCACAAAGTGTCAGACATGACTGAATGACTGAACTAAACTAAGTTGATAAATGGAAAAATAAATTAAATTGAGAATTATTAAAAAGAATATTGTAGTAAAGGGAAAAATTTACTAAGATCCTTCAATGGGATGGATGCCATATTATTCTACTCTACAGAAATTATAAACTGATGAATACTAGGTCTCCCAAATCACCATCAAAATAACCTTATATACATGAAGAAGCAGAGATGAATTTGTTGCTTACTAGGTAAAGAAGATCACTTTCTTGCCCACTTGAGGGTGAGTAGCATATTCTCCAAAGGGAATGGCAAAGGAGAGGTGTTTTTTATGAGGTTTTGGGGGGATGTGGTTTTACAGGTCTTTCAATAAGTAGCATTGATTATTACTGATTGAAATTTTGTGTTGGAAATGTTGGGGATTAGTGAATTTTAGAAGGTGAGGGCTTGGGAGAAGATCTTGAATATTAAACAGTCATTTGGTTGAGTTATGTATTGTTCTGAGAAAGAAATGTTTACTTTAGTGAGCATTAGTTGAGTACTCTATTTTTCAAATAAATGGGTTTTCAGAAAGTTCCTAAAAAAATAAAATGATGAGGGTATTTGCAATCCCATCTTCCTGGCAAGAATGTTCTGAAATATTAAAGGCATATTAATGCAGACACTTGAAGAGTAAATTCATGTTAATGTACACTGTGGAATATGTGTGTATGCATAGTTTCACTTCTGAAAGGAACAAGAGATAGAGTGTTTCTGGAATTCGTAAAGTAACTGAAAACCCAAAATAAACACATTGAAATTGAATAAAAATAGACAATAGAAATATTTGAAAGAAATTATATGATTAAATATTAAATGATTCATATAGGAGCGCAGAAAAGAGACATACAGAGTGAAGACGTTAGAAGTGCTGAGAATCTGACAATGCCTTGGGAAAGATGAAAATTCTGGACAGGACTTGGTCTTTGGATACTGGATATCATAAGCAAAATAGAGTGGGAGTGAAGAAAGACTTGTTGATAACTCTCAACAATAGATGATCAGGGCTTTTTTCAAAAATAGAGATCAGGAGATAATAAATAGGGAAATATATGCTGAAGCCACTCAAGTGAGTAACCTGAGTGCAGTGATTGTTTTCCAACCATATGAGAGAATTCCAAGTGTTCTTTAGGATGTTATACTATGTTATGGGGATAAACTACAGGCATTAAGAACACTGAAAAAATGAAAACAATCCTCCAAATGAGAGGTCATAAGGCACAATATTAATATAGGAGTTGAAGAGAAAGAGAAGATGTAATGAACTTATATGTGTGTATATATATGCATACACACACACACACACACACACACATATATATATATATATATATATGTCTGCTATATTTTATGTATCTGCAAGACATATATGTTATCCAGCATAGAATTGGAAATATAAAGCCAACATACAGGAGAGGTCGGGGCTCAAAAGTTTAGAAAATCAATTTTGGAAGTTTTGCGGTTTCCCAAGTAGCTCAATGGTCAAGAATCTGCCTGCCAATTCAGGGGCTGTAGGAGACATGATCCCTGGGTCCAGAAAATCCCCTGGAGGAGGAAACGGCAACCCACTCCAGTATTCTTGCCTGGGAAATCTCACGGACAGAGGAGCCTGGCCTGCTATGGGATTACATAGAATGGGATATAACTTAGTGACTGAGCACACACAAGTAGAAATGGCCACTCAGAGAATAGCAATTGGGAAAAAAAGGGCTCAGAGTTGAGCTTTGCAGGGTGTCTTTGTTTAGACAACAACTGTTTGAGTAGAATGTGTAGACATTTTTAAAGAAAGGATTCCAGGCCAAGATAATGGTTCAAAGGCAAAAGAAGATTTCAGAATCCTTCTGTCACACAATGCAAAGTTGAGTAAGGTGGGGATAAGCATGGGGAAAAAGCACATTGGATTTGGTTATCCCAGGTCAGTTTTGATGTTGGCAGCTTGTTATTTGAGGGGACTGAGATTTGAAACTGTGCTTCAGAGAGATACGGAGAATTACATGTATGGTGGACACACAGGATAAGTCTGAAACCCCTTGTACAAAAGATTTATTGAGGCTTATTTTGAAAGAACAAAGGCCTCGAAAAGAGCAAAGAGCTGAATGCTAGTGATTATTATTATTAATTTCTAATATAGAGAAGAAATATATACACCATGAAAAATACAAGTAACTGGCAAGAAGTAGATATTAAAAGTATGGAGCATATTCAATTTGGTTAAAAAACAGTTTGTTTGTTTGTTTGCTTTTCAAATAAGAAAGAGCATCTCTTTCTAGAAGTCTGGGGAAAGAAAAGACTGTGTATAATGATATTTTGAGGTAGACAAAAAGGACAATAAGCCATTTCTGATGGCCTCAATGTTTGCAGGTGAATATAGGAAGCCGGGGGTCCTTAAAAAGTGAGGAAAATTTCTACAGATATGAGCAGTGTTTTAGGAGAGATGGTTTAGGGCCTATTGTGTTTCGATTATGATTCATTCAATAGTCTAGGTTTACTATTGATAGCTTTAAATAATGATTAAATCTTATTTTGATATTTAACATATTCTTCCTGAATTATTTGAACATTTTCAGTGATTATTATTTCATTATTTTGTTTTACTGTTCTTTTTTTCTATTGTTTTCAATTTGATTGAGTGTGAATTTAAAAAAAAAAGATGCCACAGAATTTTTCTTTGAGATATGTTAAAAAATAGATTTTTAGGACAAAAATCATATTTGGATTAAAATGTTTAAGCAATCAATTTGTCAAGATTTTTTCCACTTTTTGAAAATTCTCTCCACAGATGGATGATGGATGATAGATTTAATTTTGAAACATTAAAAGCAAATTATCATGTTAAAATTAAATGCATAATTAAATTATCAATAATAACATTAAAAAATAAGGTGACTTTATATAGATATTTAAGGAAAGTGAATTTTGTCAGCTGTCAACACCCAGAATAACCTGTTATGCAAAGCTGAGTTTATTACCTGTTTTAGTCAGGGAGGGCAACATTTTGACTGTCTTATGTCCAGAAGGAGGGATTGGCAGGGTGGGATGGGATGGGGGTTATGTTTAGGGCTGGAAATCTAGAAGTGAATTGTTAAGACAGCTCTTCCAGTGTGAGGGTCTGATTGAAGAGGTGTGCATTTCCTGATGTAACAGCCTAGGTAGGTTAACACTGAGAGACAAATATCTTGAAGTGAATCTTAGGGAAACAGTTACGAATAAGAATTACGGTTGTTGTTCATTCACTAAATCGTGTCCGACTCTGTGCCTCCATGGACTGCAACCGACTAGACTCCTTTAGCTCTCACTGTCTCCCAGAGTTTGCCCAAGTTCGTGTCCATTAAATCTGTGATGCCATCCAACCATCTCATCCTCTGTTGCTCTCTTCTCTTTCTGCCTTCAATCTTTCCTGGTATCAGGGACTGAATTAACAGTTGATAATTTGCTCAGATTTGGGAGCTTATGGCACAGATAAATTACTTTTAAGAAAGTCTCTGAAACAAAATTAACTTTTGTACTAATTTACAGCCTTATTTTCACAGGCAAAAACTTGAAGCTCTAAAAGGAAAATCTTATGGATGTAGATCCTGACAGTCTGGGTGAATGCACAGGCCTCAGTTCTCAATTTCAATAGCAATTTGAGAATTGAACTATAATATGAACTGCATTACTACCTGCTTTGTGTGGACTAGGTATAAAATAAAAGCTTGCCTTTACCTGAAAGAACTTAAGTTTAGGATATAGTACTGTTTTTTCCTTTTATTACAAATTATAGAAAAAGGAATTGGACAAAATGACAAGAATTTGGGGGTGGGGCAGACACTAATAACACATTCATATAGCTCAGGATGAAGAAGCTAGACAGTGATTCTATCTTGTCATATCTTTTCATTAAAAAAAAAAAGCATGACTGAATTGAATGTGCGTTCAGGATAATTGACTCTTAACTTTCAATGAGCTGAAAAGGAAGAAAGATTATTTAATCAAAGTACTGTATAGACATGTCTAATACAGTGTTTTAAGAATTTTTCAAGTATGCTCACCTTGATCTTCTTGTGTTAAAGCACTTTACTCATTGATCTGATTCACTCATATTTCATTACTTAATATTAAAGAAAATATGAGGTGACAGTTGTAAAATATATTCTAGAAAGTAATTTATTGATGCAGTAATAAGAGTTTCAAAACTGGGAGTTTCCACTAGTGATTATAAATCAAATAGTAAAGTAGCATAAATATGACGCCCAGAAGATCAGATTTTAAAGACCAGAAAAAAAATTAAAGAGAATTAATAAAGGCAGATGTTAGATGCTTTTAAGATAATTCATGCAGAAATCTGTATCAAATGTTAACCTAGAGAGTTATAGTTGAATTTTAAAAAAGAAAGTTTTCTCCCACTAATGCAACACTGAAAGTCCAACAGTAAAATTTGTAGGAGTACAGATTCAAAGGCATTTATAAACACAGATCTCTACAGATGTTTTTCAGGTCTAAATAATTATCCAGTGAAATTTACTTTAAAAATATTGTGTAGTCTTTATCTTCTCAAACAAGTTCCATTTACTTCTATTCTGATTCTAAGGGACATATTTTAAAAATGAATGTTTCTTCCCCCACCCCAATATAATCCATCACCTGCTAAGGGTTTCCTCTTACTATGAGAGACAATAACGACATGTATTACTTTGTGTCTTCCACTGAAGAAGAATCACTGTTCATGCTCTCTGGACTTTTATTTCTCTGTAAGTTCACAGACCTCATCCCTATTTAGAGTTCTGCACTGTGCTGGTTTCCTACATTTTTCTGTTTCCTGCATTTATCTACATGGTACAGTAGAAGGGGGAGTCCTCTTTCTTTTAATTTATTGTGAAAATATTTTAAGGATGTTTGTTAAGGGAGTCTATTTATGCTAACCTATGATGGTAATCATGAGAAGAGTTGACTCATTGGAAAAGACTCTGATGCTGGGAGGGATTGGGGGCAGGAGAAAAAGAGGATGACAGAGGATGAGATGGCTGGATGGCATCACAGACTCGATGGATGTGAGTTTGAGTGAACTCTGGGAGTTGGTGATGGACAGAGAGGCCTGGCGTGCTGCAATTCATGGGGTCACAAAGAGTTGGACATGACTGAGCAACTGAACTGAACTGATTATGGTAATATTCATAATCCATAGGGAGAAGTGATTCAGAATTGAGAATATGAAGAAAAATAAGAGAGGTGTTCATTGAGGTTGGACTATTGATTTAAGAAAGCATTAATTGAGAGCTATAAGATAGGAGACCAGAGTCCGCTGGCAAGACCAAATGAGTAACACAGGTGACTAGTGTTGCTGTTGAGCCTGTGATCATAACTATGAGATAGAAAGGAAAAGGAAGAGAGGGAACAAATATAAATATAAATAAATATTTATGTATGTAAAACCTGTTATTTGTTTTACATCACTAGAAAGGTCAGCAAGTAAAGTTCATAATGAAAAGAACCTAAATTTTTTGTAGGTGATGGAAGAAATTCAGAAGGTGATAGAAGACCTTATTTTAAAGATCTCATAGGTTTATATTTCAGTACATCTAAGTACAATTCAGATAGTAACTTGGAAATCTTTGTCTCTTCTTTTTCTTTCTTAAAACACTTTGTCTTTTTCTGTGGCTCATGTCTTTCCATGTCTTTCCCTTTCTGTGTCTTTCCAACATGTCCCTGTCCCCATTTGATTGAAGTCAAGAAGAATCATTGACCTCTGTGTCATCCCTTACTCTAGTAGGAGAGTCATATTAGGCTCTTGATCTTCTGAATGAAATGCTGAAGAAAAACAAACTTTATTTTTGCTAGTATTAACTGCTTCTCATCATAACTTCTAGGTGTTATTATTTATAATATTGCAATAACTAGAGAACAGTCAGAAAACCTTGCTCTGTCAAAATGTCAGGCATTTGCACATAATCTTGACAATCCGACATGTAGTATTTATTTACCGCCAGTATGTGGATGATGACTGTTGGGTTATATAAGTTGTATGTAACTTATATAACTTCACTTACTGTGAATAATAGGTCCAATCCCTCTCAATATTGCCTTTTTTTTTTTCAAGAATGTACATAGGGTTAGGAAAGTGTAATATCATGGAGAAGTTTAGAACTGGGTAAAACTGAAAAGGAGGTTATGCTTATGCAAAAAAAAAAAAAAAAGACACTCAAGACTACTTTTGTTTGGGTATCTTTCCTTTTATCTAATTACATATATATATGTAATGTATATTATTTATATATATTTTATGTGGATATAGATATCTTTTCTTCTGAGTACTCTTTCTGGCAATTTTTCTCAAGTTGATATTTTCAGGTGTAGAGATCTTAAAATGATTAAATTTCCTGGTTAATGTGGCTGAATTAAACTTAAAAATATATAAAATTAGCAGTTCTCCAAACTAAATGCAGTTATTTAAATTGAGGACATCATTCTCTTAAAGTTGACAAAGTGGATACAATGGCTGGCATTGTACCAGTCTCAGAGATTTTGACCTTTGATCAGACAACCCAGGCAAAATATCAGAGGCATAATTCGAAACCCAAGGGAAAAAGAGGTTGAGTAGAAATTGAGTGGTGGCAGTACTGGATACATGAAAAAAATTGCATGAATGTAGTTCATAATGATAGTCTCAGAAATGTGTCTAGTTATGTTTCAGGGGCAGCCTCGTTAAAGTTTAACTACATCACTAATTGGTAACAGCTTCAAAAATGGGAGGTGCTTCTCTTTGTCTCTTCTTTCTAAGCTCCGAATGGGCAGCAGGTTGCCCATATTTTAATTATTTTTCATTTGTTGAACCAAGAATCTCAGTGACTCTCTTACTAACCCTGTTTTCTTTGCACAATAGGCCATAGTCTAGACAGGCTTCCTGAACACTGAAGAGGATTAATATGAGCCAAGTGTAGAGATATGCTCAGGTTATTAAAGGCTAACAGTCATTGTTCCAATGAGCCTGTTTATTATGCACATTATCTCTTCTATAGCCATTATATTACCTAGTCAATGTGTTTGTCAATTGTTCATATCTTTGTTGTTTCAGATACAGATGTGGTGTATAAAAGCGAGAATGGACATGTCATTAAACTGAATATAGAAACAAATACTACCACATTATTATTGGAAAACACTACTTTTGTAAGTAATGAATAATTAATTACTTTAATCATTCGGTGTTGTTTAGAATGCTCTCAAAGTATACATAATGGTCTTTTGTTTTAGCTTCAGTATTTGCAAAACTTTTCAGGTGACAGGTTAGGGCTAGTGTATTATGTAGAATCAGGAGATCTATTGATAGGAAATACCCATGTGACCATCTGCTTTGTTTCCTCCCCTGATCGTTTCTAGTAAATGAATAAATATTTCTAAGAATATTATTTTTTGAATGAATATTTATTCCAGTATTTTCTATGTCAGTTTAAACATAAAAAGGCCAGTTTTTAAAAAAAGTTAGTATAACCAAGATCATCATAACTTTTTCTCTCCCTTTACTTCTCATTCTTCCTGACTTGCTTTTAATTATGATTTTCCAAATCAAGTAGAAGACAGGCTTTGTAAAACTGGCCTTTCGCTGAGGTTGATGTGTTTTACCTTTATAATTTTGCATTCTGTCAATATCATTTCTCTGCTCCTGAATCATTGTTTGGCCTAGCAATGATCAAATAACTGAATGTATTTTGTTCTTATAAATGTATATGAACTTTGGGGTAAATTAAGACCTCTTATGTTTAGATTTGCATGGAAACCCACCCCAGTATTCTTATCTGAAGAATCCCCATGGACAGAGGAGCCTGGTGGGCTATAGTCCATGGGGTTGCGAAGAGTTGGACATAACATGACTGAGTGACTAAGCACACAGTCTTAAGGTTAGATTTAGCTGTGATTACCTAATGAGTAAGTCATAGTTAATTAACTGTTTCAAATGTTCAAAATCTAGCTATCAAACATCACTGAAAAATAGTATATAGTTATTTGCTGTTTTAGATAAACAAAGGTTCAATGTATTTCCTATTAGATGTGTTAATATGGTATAGACATAGTACAAGGCCTCAGAACACCTTCTGTACAAGTTAAAGAAATAAGCAAATTATCACATCCTTTTTGTATTTATTCCTACTGGTACATTTGCAATAAATATCTGTTCTTCACGTTTATAACAGAGTGGCCAGGTGGAAGAGATGAACGAAAATTTTTGTTGTTTGGTGTTTTTATTTAATAAGAGAAAAGTGGTTGTTGAAATCATGAAGTGATTGCATATGTATATATCTGTTGACTAAATTAAACCAAACAGCTCATGTACTTTAGCCATTAGGTTATTAACTAAATAACAACAGCATTTCTGTTTTTAAATGAATTAGTTATTTCACAGACATTAGAAGAATAGGTACTCTGAATGCAATGTGTAATAGCATTAATACTTGTGGAATGCCAAGGAAATATGAAGTATATTTCTCACTTTCTAAAATATGGATTTCCTTGAAGGAGATAATGCTAACGTTCCTGTAAAAGCTTAATAAACAGCATAGAACAGTATCTACTATTTATTTTTCTATTTTAGTTAAGTAATATATTTATTTATTATTTTTGGCTGTGCTGGGTCTTTGTTGCTGCTCACAGGCTTTCTCTAGTTGCAGCGAGCAGGGGCTACTCTCTGTTGTAGTGTATGAGCGTCTCATTGTGGTGGCTTCTCTTTTACCAGAGTGTGGGCTCCAGGGCAAAGGGCTTTAGTAGTTGCAGCAGTCAGGCTCTAGCGCCTGGCCTTAGTTATTGTGGTTGATACTTGAACTTAGTTTCTCTGTGGCCTGTGGGATCTTCCCAAATGTGCGTTCAAATCCACGTCCCCTGCATTGGCAGGTGAATTCTTAACCACTGGGCCACCAGGGAAGTCTCTATTATTTCTTATTTGGGTGTTCCTCCGGGATATTAGAGAAGAGGCTAGAGAAGAATCATTGAGAGATGTTTCAATCAATGGGAAAGAAGGCATCAGTAGGAGATAGGCTAGGTGGTAGAAAGCAGAATGATGGCAGCTAATGATTTGCTGATTAAAGTCAGTGCAACTTAATTTCAATAAGACTAGTTTGGAGAAGAAACTTAAATGCATTTTGTATTTTGTTTCCTTTATTATAAAGTAATATTTTTGATGAGGATGGGTATAGGCCTTTAGTGGTCAAGCATTTAAGTGAAGAATAGACTCTTAACACCCGAATATCTGGTGTGTGACTGCCCCATATTGATCATCCTCTTACACAGGTTAATGAGGTCTTCTAGTTAGGCAGGTAGGTAGTTTAGTCACTCAAACATGTCCAGCTCTTACAACCGCATGGACTGTAGCCCAGTAGGCTCCTCTGTCCATGGGATTTCCCAGGCAAGAATACTGACCTGGGTTGCCATTTCCTCCTCCAAACGAGGTCTAATACTGGTTGCTAATTATCTTTCTTTTTTTTTTTTCCCCAGCATTTACTGCTTGCTTTATCAGTCTCTTTGGTGCATCAAAAAAGAAACAAAACAAACAAACATTTTTGGTTATTGTTCCCTTCTGCTGTTGGCACTTCATATCAATCCCATCTCATTGTGGTTTTCTCCGTGTGCTGATTAATAACATTTTATCTTTATGCTTGTATGCTTAATCTTTTAAAAATCCTTTTGAGGTCTTTTTCTACTCTTTTTCTACTCTCATACTCTTTATGTTAGTTATGACTCTTAATTGCCACTAAGTAATATTTAACAAATATTCAAATTTACTGATCTTCTAAAATTCATAGGATCCCTAAAGACATTTATCTCACAGTACAGATACTTAAGCAATTTATAAGTCCTGGAGGTGTCAGAATTCAACAGAGGAGGGTGAGGATAAAGATTGGAATGTGGCTTATATTTGCAACTAGTTAACTTAGATCTACAAACAAAAAATACAAATTACCATGATTCCAGATAAATTAAAAGGTACTCATTTAATCATTTCCTTCTCCTAACTCTAAGATAGCATTATTAAACACAGTTGTATTTTAAAGTGCATACTAGGCTAAGTTCTAGCTATATTTTCTCTCTCAGGCTATTCTCTTGAGAAAAAATCTATCGGAGCATAAATTTTTATTCATACTGCAGTTTCATTTTTTTCATTGAGTGATTAGTGATACTTTAATTACAATTAATTGGATTAGATGTCTATAAAAATCTTTGTAGTAAAAGTGTACCAGAGCAATTGAAAAAAAAATTACTTAAAATGAGAAAGCAGAATAACCTTTTGTTTAATAAGATATATTTTTCAAAAATGTGACTGTCAATTTATTTTAAAAATTAAGATAACACCATATTGTCAGTTCCCTTATATATTTTTTAAATATGAATATGATTAGCTGTGTAATCATATAGAGCAGACACTATGATTAACAATAATATTGACCATGACTGTCAAAATAAAACAAAAGCAAATAATTTTCCTGAAATAGTTGTCTTAAGGCATTCTTTTGTTTTGAAGATAGGTGGATTTGTAATGAAAGAAGAAATTAAAGGGTATATAGCTTTTTGAAAAGGAGTTATGTGAAAGAAGTGATTTAGCCCCCAAACTGCTCTTAATCATTTCTAAGTGTTTGGAAATGTTATCTCATAAACCCAGAACTATTTCAAACAAAGCTAATTCACAGTGTCATAATTATGAAAATGTTCCATGAGTATTAGCTGGATTCTTTCTATTGTCAATAATTTGAATATTGCCAGTGGTCTTGGCAGAAAACACCAGTATTCATAAATAGTTCTATCAGATCTTTGTTTGACATTAGAAAGCAATTGGAAGCATGATTCCAAGCCATATGCTTAAACATTATTAAGATTTCTTTTTTTAAAGAGAGAGCTTATGTACTAATATTGGAAGAGATATGGAATATCTGTAAGATATCTGTAATCTTTTAAAAATATGCTATTAAAATAGCCTAAAGCAGAGAGGGGAAATTCATATATTTAAATGATTCCAAGGAATGTTACCTGCATATGTTTTGGTCCAACCTCAGTCTGCAGCAGCTTGAAGCAGGATTTGGTTTCCTGGCCAGAGATTGAAGTCTGACTGTGGCAGTGAGATTCCTGAATCCTAGCCACTAGACCACCAGGGACAATTGACAAGGCCTGGCCCACTGCTGTGTAGAATTGAATTTTCACATAGAGATGGAAAGCAGTGAAACAAGTAAAGTATGTATTCAAGGAAGAGTATATGTGGATAGACGTAGGGGGAGGCTCAGAGATAGTCACACCCTTGTGGTAGTTTGAATCACTTCAGTTCAGTTCAGTTCAGTCGCTCAGTCATGTCTGCTCTTTGTGACCCCATGGGAAGCAGCAAGCCAGGCTTCCCTGTCCATCATCAATTCCTGGAGCTTATTCAAACTCATGTCCATTAAGTCAGTGATGCTATCCAACCATCTCATCCTCTGTTGTCTCCTTTTCCTCCTGCCTTCAATCTTTCCCAACATCAGCAACTTTTCAAATGAGTCAGTTCTTTGCATCAGTACTAGAGTTTCAGCTTCACCATCAGTCCTTCCAATGAATATTCAGGACTGAATTCCTTTAGGATGGACTGGTTGGATCTCCTTGCAGTCCAAGGGACTCTCAAGAGTCTTCTCCAACACCACAGTTCAAAAGCATCAATTCTTTGGTACTCAGCTTTCTTTATAGTCCAACTCTCACATCCATACATGACTACTGGAAAAATCATAGCTTTGACTAGATGGATCTTTGTTGGCAAAATAATGTCTCTCTCTGCTTTTTAATATGCTATCTTGGTTGGTCATAGCTTTTCTTCTAAGGAGCAAGCATCTTTTAATTTCAAGGGTGCAGTTACTACCTGCAGTCATTTTGGAACCCCAAAAGAAAAAAATCTGTCTCTGACAGACTTCCATTGTTTCCTCATCTATTTGCCATGAATTGATTGGACTGGATGTCATGATCTTAGTTTTCTGAATGTTGAGCCTTAAGCCAAACTTTTCACTCTCCTCTTTCACTTTCATCAAGAGGCTCTTTAGTTCTTCTTCACTTTCTGCCATAAGGGTGGTGTCATCTGCATATCTGAGATCATTGATATTTCTCCCAGTAATCATGATTCCAGCTTGTGCTTCATCCAGCCTGGCGTTTTTCATGATGCACTCTGCTTATAAATTAAATAAGCAGGGTGACAGTACAGAGCTTTGATGTACTCCTTTCCTGATTTGGAACCAGTTTTTCCATGTCCATTTCTAACTGTTGCTTCTTGACCTGCATACAGATTTCTTAGGAGGCAGGTCAGGTGGTCTGGTATTCCCATCTCTTTAAGAATTTTCCACAGTTTGTTGTGATCCAAACAGTCAAAGCTTTGGTGGTCAATAAAGCAGAAGTAGATATTTTTCTGGAAATCTCTTGCTTTTTTGATTAATTACTTACACGGCTCATTTCTTCCAGGTTACCTTTGGCCAGTTATAGTTATCTTGCTTTGCCTAGTTCTGATTCTGTATTTGGTTGATCTGAGGGTCCTCCCATACGTGTGTGCATTTCTCCGCCAAGATGGACACTAGTGAAAAGTCAGTCCCTTACTATGGGGTGGCACCCCCTCCATTATGGTTCTTCAAGGAGCTGTTCTATACATGTTCTATGTAGTCAGGAATGTCTCTGACTTTGGGAATGATGAATATGTCATCCTTTATCTCTTATCTGGGCTGGACTTAGCCTCTCCTCCCTCCTGCTATTTTGGAGTATCTGTCCATAGGGGAGAAACTCCAGCTGCTCAGCCTGGGGCCCATCTATCTCCTACCTCACAACTGTTTATTTATAGGTCATTATGAAATAGATTTGACTAGATCCAAGAGAAATTTTTGGACTTATCATGCATAGAGATAGAATCAGTTGATTTGCATACCACTGTAGTATTTTTGTTTAATATTCACTTATTCTGCCATTGAGCATTTGGGGTAGCGGATAGATACAAATCTTTTTACCGCCAAGAAATTAAGGAACTTATTTCTATCCATGATAGAGTAAAGAGCTACCTGATGAAAAAACAAACAAACAAACAAACAAACAATGTTACAAGCAAATAATTGTTGGATAAAAATAACCAAAATGTCACCTCTTAAGATTTGAAATAAAGTTTTCAGAAACTTCTGACCAGCCAGATGGTTTCACATACTGGCTATAATCATGGAAAACTTATTTGTTAAAAGTCTAGCCTCAGGTAAGGCATACAAAGATGGCAGAGTAGGAAAACCCTGAGTTCACCTTCTCTCATGGGCATATCAAAGTTACAACTATTTATTGAATAAGCACTAATGAGAGAGACCAGAATCTACTAGAAAAGATCTTCTACAAGTAAGGATATAAAGAAGGAACCACAGCAAGACAGGTAGGAGGGGCAGAGTTACAGTGTATATTCCAGACCCAGTCCTCCAGGAGAACGATCCAAAATGGGAGAATGATTACAAATGCCGAGATTCTTCCCAAAGAGAAAGGAATCTGAGTCCCACACTGGGCTCCCCAGCCTGCGGTACTAAAGCAAAAAGTGGAGTCACCAAAATGTATGGCTTTATTTATACATTTATGCAAAACATATGTGTGAAATTCAGAGGAGCTTACTTTGGGAGATCCACAGGACTGTGGAGCATAAGGACTTCACTCATAAAGTGCATACATAGACAAAATCTCACACATTGTGGGACCCAGGGCAGAAGCAGTAGTTTGAGGGGATCCTAGGTCAGACCCATCTGCTGATCTTTTGAGAGTCTCCTGGAGAGGCAAGAGGTAACTGGAGCTCACCCTGAGGATACAGGTACTGGCAACAGCCATTTTGGGGAGCTCCTTCTACCAGGTGGATACTGATGCTATCAAAGGACATCTTGGAAGCTTCCCTCTAGCTTATTAAAACAAGACCCTGGCTTGCCCCCACCTACCAGCCCATAGATACCAGTACTGGAACCCCTCAGGCCAAGCAACCAGCTGGGCAGGGAGGCAGTCCCACATACCAGCAGGCTGGCTGCCCTAAGACTCCCTGAGCCCATTCCAGCCCTGGACATGATCCTGTCCCCATAGGGCCCATGAAGAACACTCATACACCAATACACAGGTACTAGATCAAGGACCCCCAGGAGCGCCCTGCAGCCAGAGACCATGGGACACTGCTTTATCCATCAGCGGGCAGGAATGGTCCCTGGAACCTTCTGGGCCTTGGGCCCTCCCAGCAGCCAGCCAGTTCTAGCTTTGTGATCAGCCTCATTCACTAGCAGTTCAACACCAACACCCTAGGACCCAGCTCAGTCTGCCAGCAGATGGCACTAGCCCTTGGACCTGGCTTTACCCATGAAGCATGAGCGCTTTGTACTCCTCTGCCAGCTCCCCAACTCTCCAGTGATCAGTGCCAGCTTTGGGATATCCTAGAACCTATAGCCAGTCATGTAAGTATCCAGCCTAACCCATCAGCAGACCAACACTAAATCCAAGAAAGCCAAAAGCCCAAAAGCCATCCGCCTAGAACAGCACTGCCCCGGAGTATGCCAGCACTAGCCCTGGAGTTCCACAGCCAGCCACCCTGTGACTGGGCCCCACAGTGGCTGTCAGCCTTTTTGTACAAGACAGGACCTGGCAACCAATCATACTAGAGGCTAGCACACTTACCATACTGCCTAAAGTAGGCCACCATGAGAGAAGGACCCACATAACCCACATAGGGGCACCCCAAGTGCATAGAGCTCTAATGACCAGAGGGGAATGTGCTGCTGAGATGCAGGATGTCTACCTCCTACAATAGACCACTTCCAGGCCACTTTTCCAACTTTCCAAGGTCAGGAAACCTAACCAACAACTAGAAAGAGAAACAGCAAATTAAGCAAACTGAGCAAAGTAACAGAGGAACACATTCTAAACAAAAGAACAAGATAGAACCCAGAAGAACTGAGTGAAGTGGATAGAGATATACGATCTAACAGATAAAGAGTTCAAGATAATTACAATACAGATAATCAACAAACTTGAGAGACGAACTGATGAAGAATGAAAAGTTAGATGTTTTAACAGTGTAAGAAAATACTGGATTGGCCAGAAAGTTTGGGTTTTTTAGAAAAATGTTATGGGAAAACCCTAACAAACTTTCTGGATAATACAATGTAAAGAAGAACCAAATAGAGATGAAGAGTACAGTACTGAAAAAAATACACTAAAAGGAATAAACCATAGGTTAAGTGATGCAGAAGAACAGATCAACAAGCGGGAAGACTGAGTAGTGGAAACCACTAAGGATGTAAAGAAAATAAAAGAGCTAAAAAAGAAATAAGGACAGCTTAAGAGGCCTCTGGTACAATGTTAAGCATAGTACCATTGGTGTTATAGGGATCTTAAAGAAGAATTAGAGAAAGGGTCAAAGGACATGTCTGAGGACATGATAGCTTAAAACTTCCCTAACCTAAGAAAGAAATCAGACACCCACATCCAGGAAACACAGTCTCAAACAGGATCAACCCAAAGAGAACCACATTAAGACACAGTGAAATTAAAATGGTGAAGATAAAGAGAGGAATATTAAAAACAGCAGAGGCAAAGAACAAGTTACGTGCGTGGCAGCTCTTATTAGGCTATTAGTTATTTCAGCAGAAACTCTGCAGGTAGGAAGGGTGGCAGAATATATCTAAAGTAATAGAAGTGAAAAATCTACAACCAAGGAAACTACCCAGCAACAGTTTCATTCAAACTTGAAGGAGAGATCAAAAATTTTAGACAGCAGAAGTTAGAACTATAGAATCACCAAGCCAGCTTTACAAAAAGTGTTAATGAGACTAATCTAAGGGAAAAAGGAAAGGTCCCAACGAGAAGCATGAACATTATGAAAGGAAAAACTTCCTTGGTAAAGGCAAATATACAGTACATATATTTTGTATATTAAGTCCTATCAGTCATGTCATTTGCAAATATTCTCACCCATTCAGTAGATTGCCTTTCATTTTGTTAGTGCTTTTATTTGCTGTCTGAAAGCTTTTAAGTTTAATGAGGTCCCATTTGTTTATTTTTGCTTTTGTTTCCTTTGCCTGAGGAGACAGATTCCCTAAAAAATATTGTTATAATTTCCATCAAAGAAATTATATATCTGCCTATATTTTCTTCCAGGTGGTTATGGGTCTTGCATTGAGGTCTTTAATCCATCTTGAGTTTATTTTTGTATATGGTATGAGGAAATATTCTACTTTCATTCTTTCATATGTAACTGTTCAGTTTTCCCAGCAGCACTTGTTGAAAAAGCTGTCTATTCTCCATTGCATGTTCTTGCCTCCTTTGTTGTTGATTAATTGACCATAAGTTTGTGGGTTTCTTTCTGGGCTGTGTATTCCATTCCATGGATGTGTGTGTCTACTTTTCTGCCAGCTTATGTTATTTTCATTACTATAGCTTTGTAGTATAGTCTGTAATCAGGGAACCCGGTTATTGCAGCTTTGTATTTTTTTCTCAAGATTGCTTTGGCAATTTGAGGTCTTTTATAGTTCTATATAAATTATAGGATTATATATTTTAGTTCTGTGAGACATGTCATGGATATTCTGATAGGGATTCCATTAAATCTGTAAATTGCTTGGGTAGTATGGGAATTTCAACAATATTAATTCTTCTGATCCTTGAACATTGGATATTTTTCCATTTCTTTGTACCATTTTCAGTTTTCTTCATCAGTGTTTTATACTTTTCACAGTATAGGTCTTTCAACTCCTTGGTTAAGTTTTTTCCTCAGTATTGTATTCTCTCTGATGTGATTTTAAATGAGATTGCTTTCTTGCTTTCTGTTTCTTATAGTTCATATTCATGTATAGAAGAGCAACAGATTTCTGTATATTATTCTTATATCCTGCAGCCTTACTGAATTTATTTACTAGCTCTAAATTTTTTTGGTGAATATTCAGGGTTTTCTGTATACAGGCTCATGCCATCTGCAAATAGTGACAGTTTTATTCCTTCCATTCCAGTTTGGGTATTTTTTCTTCCCTGATTGCTGTGGCTAGGACTTCCAATACTATGTTAATTAGAAGTGGTGAGTGTTGGCATCCTTATTTTATTCCTGATTTTAGAGGAAAAGCTTTCAAATTTTCACTGTTAAATATGATGTGGGTTTGTCATAAGTGTCCTTTTTTATGTTGAGATATGTTCCATTTGGACTTCTCAGGTGGAGCCAATGGTAAAGAATCTGCCTGCCAACGTAGGAGACTAAAAGATGTCAGTTCAACCCCTTGGAAATATCCCCTGGAGAAGGCCATGGCAACCTCCTGCAGTGTTCTCCCCTGGAGAATCCCATGGGTGGAGGAGCCTGGTGGGCTACAGTTCACAGGGTTCACAAAGAGTCTGAAGCAACAGGCACGACTGAAGCAACAGAGCACACAAGCATGCACGTTCCATCTACATATTCTATTCTTACCAAAAGTAATAGTAAATTCAAATCCAGTTTATACAGAAAATCTTACATCTTTATATACACACATATATTTAGTAAAAAAAAAAAAAAGGCAAACAAATTCACATTGTAAATTCTATTTTGGGGGAACAAAGCATTTATTTTTACAGTCTCTCATTTAGTGTAATATTTTTTTTTACAGTTATATGGCTTTCTTCTTGTTCTTTGTCTCATAATTTATATGCGTTCATTAAATATTAACACTTGATATTTTATAAAATTAGTATAATTAAGAATATGTTACTTTTAGTCTTCCTCATTGACATTTTTAAGATGACATAGTGAAAACATGTTTGGAAAATATATACAGTATATTGGCTTATCCAATAAGATAGTCACTAGCCACATCTGACTATTTAAAATCTAATAAAGTTAAAAACTCTATTTTTTAGTTATAACAGTCACATTTCAAACATTCAATATCCAAGTGTAACCAGTGGCTACCAATTTGGATAATGCTCATACGGAGCCTTTCCATTATCATAGAAAGTTCTGATATTATTGTTGTTGTTCAGTTGCTCAGTCATGTGGAATACAGCACGCCAGGCTTCCCTTGTCCTTCACCATCTCCTGGAGTTTGGTGAAATTCATGTCCATTGAGTCAGTGATACCATTGAACCATCTCGCCCTCTGTCAGCCCCTTCTTCACCTGCCTTCAATCTTTCCCAGCATCTAGGTCTTTTCTAATGAGTCAGCTCTTCATTTCAAGTGGCCAAAGTATTGGCTTCAACTTCAGCATCAGTCCTTCCAACGAATATTCAGGATTGATTGGTTTGATCTCCTTGCATTCCAAGGGACTCTCAAGCGTCTTCTCCAACACCACAGTTCAAAAGCATCAATTCTTCAGCATTCAGCCTTCTTTGTAGTTCAAGTCTCACATCCATACATGACTACTGTAAAAAACCACAGCATTGACTAGATGGACCTTTGTTGGCAAAGTAATGTCTCTGCTTTTTAATATGCTGTCTAGGTTTGTCATAGCTTTTCTTCTGAAGAGCAAGCCTCTTTTAATTTCATGACTGCAGTAACCATCTGCAGTGATTCTGGAGCCCAAGAAAATAAGTCTCTAACTGTTTGCATTGTTTCTCCATCTATCTGCAATAAAGTGATGGGACCGAACGCCATGATCTTCATTTTTTGAATGTTGAATTTTAAGCCAGCTTTTTCACTCTCCTCTTTTACTTTCATCAAGGTGCTCTTTAGTTCCTCTTCACTGTCTGCCATAAGTGGTGGTTTCATCTGCATATCTGAAGTTATTCATATTTCTCCCTGCAATCTTGATTCCAGCTTGTACTTTATCCAGCCTGGCATTTCACATGATATACTCTGCATATAAGTTAAATAAGCAGGGTGACAATGCAGCCTTGATGTACTCCTTTCCCAATTTGGAACCAGTCTTTTTGTTCTATGTCTGGTTCTAACTATTGCTTCTTGACCTGCATACAGGTTTTGCAGGAGGAAGGTAAGGTGGTCTGGTGTTCCCATACTTAATAAAGATAAAATTTTCCCTCAATATTACATTTTGAGTGTAGCAATATATGTATCTGTTCAGTTCAGTTCATGCTCTCTGTCCTGTTCTACTCTTTGCGATCCCATGGACTGCAGCACGCCAGGTTTCCCTGTCCATCACCAACTCCCAGAGCTTGCTCAAACTCTTGTCCATTGAATCGGTGATGCCATCCAAGATATTTGCGCCCATCATAAATTTCTCCAGAAATATGTCTATGATCTGTACTTAAACAATATATCTCAAATATGTATATATTTATGTGTATAATTGTTTATTTCCACAGGATGGATGGTTACCTTTTTCATCCACTTAATAGTATAAATTGAAGATATTTTTTATGATGCCTTTGTTTTTTTCTGATATGATTTAGTGAGTTCATAGAATTCCCTTGCATAATGTACTACCATATATTGATTTCCTATTATATTCTTATAAATATACTTGGCAGTCATTTTTGAAGTATATTTGTAGGCTAAATTCATAGCAGTACATAAAAAGAAAAGTTCATTTGAGATTTAATAGACAGCATCAAATTGTGTTAAGCAAGTCCACCAGTGTTATATGTTACTGCCTGTTAATCTACTCTGGCCATCACTAAGTATTGCCAACATGTTAACCATTATCACTTTGGCTGTTGAAAAATAGTAATTAATTTTACACTGATTTGCAATTATTAAATTATGAGTGAGATTGAGCATTATTTTGTCACATGTGCATTGACAGTTGATTCATTTTGTCTATGAATTCCTTTTCATAAGCTTTTAAAATTGGGACTTACAGGTTAAATCTCTTATGAACAACACTTAGTTAAGTGAAAGTGAAAGTCGCTCAATGTGTCCGACTCTTTGCGACCCTCTGGACTATACAGTCCATGAAAATCTCCAGGCCAGAATACTGGGGTGGGTAGCCTTTCCCTTCTCCAAGGGATCTTCCTAACCGAGGGATCAAACTCAGGTCTTACAGAAAAGTTATTAGTCTAATTCCAAGCATTGAAAGTCTATTAAGATGAAAAGAGCAAATTAATGTTATACTATTTATATATTATGATTTTATCAAAGATAGAAAATAAGAGAAAGTAGATATCAAACTTGATATTATTGAAGAATATACCAGAATACATTAAATCTCAACAAATAATTTTCTTTTTCATTACTAACCTATGTTCTTTTAGCTTCTTTGAAATTACTTATGGCAATGCTAAACTAATGATGTCATACCAACTTATGGTCATGTCTCAAGAAAATTTAATCTTTACAGCATTAGTATTGTCCTATGTTTTCCTCATATTTAAAGATTTAGCCAGGTTAATTTTTTTATGAAGCAATATTGGTCTTTATATTTTCTTTTTAAAATGTAAAAATTACAAAGTTCTTGATAACCATACCCTGGCCTGTGCCAGATATGAAGTCATATCACTGACAAAAATACTTGAAATTCCTATATCATATTTTAAAATATTAACTCTATTAACTAGAGTTTTCTCTCTAATATTTACCTAGTGGAATATTAGCAAAAATTGTACTTAAGTAATTTTCTACTGGAGGAGTCTAATCAACCTATCTTATAAATATTATATTGAATAAATCATATTAGACCATGATTAGGAAAACTTATCCAGGAATCCTAATGTGATATATTATTAGGATTCCATAATGTTTCTATCTACTGTATGCTTTAATACATAACAATTAGTATGTTATATTCTTTGCCTAAATGTAATAGCATCCATTTTAAAAATATGTTTGAAATATTGCGATTAGGAAACATTAAGACAAGAAGAATCAGAGTAGCACAGCGGACTTCAGAGAAATAATTTGCATAATTTTGTAATTTATAGTATCTCTATACTTTCCCCAGCTTAAACTTTTCTAGTTTATTGTATTCTTGAGTGGAGGAATACTGACATTCTTTTCAAAGTCACCTAGTTGTCCCTGTTTTAAGTTACTAATTGAACTCAGAGACCATTAGTCGTCACCTTCTATTAAAGATAAAATATTGTTTTTTAAATGTTTTAGTGTATAGAATATGATCCAAATCAATAGAGTATTAATTGGCTATTCATGTTTATTGAGCAATGAAGGTATATGTGATGCATTTTACATGAGTTAGTAAGTACTGATTTAATAGTCTTAAGAGCTACCTACTGGTGCCATGGCATTTTCTTCAATGAGTATTTCAATAAACTATTCTAGTATCTATAAAATGCAAGTTTCCAAGAAAAAAAGAGTGACCATATTTAATGTTTATACAAGATGAATGTTCTAGGTATCACAAAGAAATATAATTCAAACACTCTTCTAAGTAATTGGGTAGCTAAGAAAAGACAACATTAAAAAATACAATCATGGTCTGATTTTTAAAATCTTTGCATATAAACACAGTTATGGTGGTAACAAACAATCATGTTTTTATTTAGATCTGCAAGATAGAAGGTAATCTCTTTGCCTCTTCCTTGTTCCTTTTATTTGAAGTTAGGCAAAGAAAGAGAGCCCATCTTTGGT
The DNA here is from genome assembly GCF_023091745.1 of Budorcas taxicolor. Lineage (NCBI taxonomy): Eukaryota > Metazoa > Chordata > Mammalia > Artiodactyla > Bovidae > Budorcas > Budorcas taxicolor. Next base: position 111,710,074 of record NC_068911.1, read on the forward strand.
ATCACGTAATAAACTGCAACTTGGTTTGTATTCTTTTCTGCCTTCTCTCAGTCCTCTTTCCCTTTTTATCAATGATATAGTAACCATTTCTCTCCTGCCATTCACTTAAGTTCAACTGGCTTTTTGAAATCTTTCCTTATGATCATTTCACCATCACTTATAGACTGTGTTGCAAAAGAAACTTTTTCAAAACATTTGAAAATGTAATATTTTATTGTTTCTAGAATAAGAGATGACTTTTCAAAGCATTTTTGTCAGTTATTAAAATTACCAGTTTAAAATTAAATTAGACAATTAGGGACATTATAGCCAAATAATTTAACATGAGGAGTATTTGTGTTTATGTGTGTGCAGTCATTTTGGTTGGATGAGGTGAAGAGAGCAGAAAATAAAAAAAGACCATATGGTTCTCAAAGACCTGTTTTGTTTTCTTGTTTTCATCATTCTATATTTGTTGAAAATGTACTCTTTTACACACTAAGACTTAGTGGATTCTCCAGCTAAAGTTTTTAGATCAGTATTTTTGTTGTTGTTAAATAGAGATGCCTATGCATATATTCGGACTTCCCAGTTGGTACTATTGGTTTAAGAACCCACTTGTCAATGCAGGAGAGACGTAAGAGACACAGGTTTGATCCCTAGGTCGGAAAGATCCCCTGGAGGAGGGCCTGGCAACCCACTCCAGTGTTCTTGCCTGGAGAATCCCATGAACAGAGGAGCCTGGCAGGCTACAGTCTATAGGATCACAAAAAGTCAGATACTACTGAAGCAAACTTAACACTCAGCATACATAAATATATATATTTATTTATTTATTTATTTATCACCAGCATGTTACAAGATCTAGAATAATATTCACCTGAACTGTACAGTTCTTATGCATCTGACATTTCTCAATTTTAAAGTACCCAAGTTTTCTTACCAACTTTTGTTTTATTTTTAATTCAATCTCTGATTCTTCTTCTCTTGCTCAGTCTTTTCTCATCCTTAAGTCATACAAATACATATTTTATATTTTCTGGCACTTCTGACATTTAAGTTTGTGTTTAATGATTTCTTGCCATGATATTCAATATCTGACAACTTAGAATACCATCATTATCTATTTCTACCTCCAGTTATAATGTTTCTGACAAGAATGAATCATTGCAATGGAACCTGTTAATAGGGGCATTACTGTGGCAATACATGTAAACTGAGATTGCAAACAACCCAGAAGAGCAATCAGAAACAGTGATCAATGATGAGATGGAGTGTACATATAATTATATACATGTGACTCAGATGAATCACTTGTGCTGAAAAGGATAGAAAAGGCTTAAAGGGGGAGAATTAGAATGATCTTTGAGATAAACAGAACTCAAATAAGGAGTAGGGAGAGGTGATGCTGTTACAGCAGGTGGGACAGATTGAATAATAATACAATGATAAAGAAAACACATTCAAAGAATAAAAGTAATAGTAAACATTACTCAAAATAACTGTATTGTTTCTGATCCACCCATGGTAGAACATGGTGTTTGAGAATTTTTTCCTTTTATTTGGGAATTAATTTGCATTGGATGTAACCTTTTATGTAATACTCCATAAAGTCCCAGATATTTCATTTAAATTTCAGGCTTTTGCACGAAAATCTTAAACATCCCCTATTAGGTTTCCACAGGGATTATAACCACAGCATTATCTAAAAATGATATGTCTAAAATTTTCCTCAAAATATGCCTTTTTTTTTTTTTTTTTTTTTGCTTTTCCCCAACTGAGGTTGCAGTAACAACATTAACCCATGGATTAAAAACATGAAAACCCATATTTGTTTTGTACAGTTTCTTTTCTTGGTTTTCAAATATAGTCATTAAATTATTTTGTTTTTATCAACCGTCTCCCTTGCATATGTCCCCTCGTTTCTATGCCCTTGGCTCTTTCTAAACTTCTTGACATTGCTCATCTGGATGACAATGAGAACCTCTTTCCAGATCTAATTGACCTCAAGATATCATTAGAACCAGCTCATTTTCTTTTCCACCCAGTTGTCAGAGGAATTATTCTAAATTCGAATCTGACTTTATTGCTTCCTTGGCTTTAAATTTCACCATTCATGGATTAGCACTAATCCATGGGGCTGGCCACACCTCTTTTAAAGCTTTGTGTATATTTTTGAAGGTTGTTCTCATAATATAGTCTGCAATTTCATATAACTGGAAAACACTGGATTATGAAGTTTTCACTGACTTTACCGCCAAGTATATGAAGTTTATACCATTTTTTTTCTGTAACTCTCCCAGGATTGCACCCCCGGACCCCTGCCTCACCTTTATCCTTATGGCAGTTATTGCTTTACCAAAAGTTAGCAAACTAGTAGTCCCTAGGCCGAATCTGGTAGCTATACATATTTCAAAATACTGAGCTATAATTTTAAAACCATGACTGTAAATTATATTAGAACTACTGTATATAATTTCTTAAATGATAATGGTTATTTGAAACCAAGGGGCTACTGCTCCTTTAGATAACCTAGCCTAGGGGATACTTGCCCACTAGTCCATTTGGCCTCAGTGTACTCAGACATCCCTTTTCTATCACTACAAACCAAGTTTTTTAAGTCATTTGGATTTTGGACTCCTGCTCTATCATGGAAAAACACAGTTCTTGTCTTATCCTGCCCAGTTTGAGATGGGAAAATTTCTAATGACTTTGTTTTTCAACTTTGTAGCACCTTCAGTGGTTAGCATGATGCTCATCTTATTTTGAATGTTAAGTAAGTTAGTTTTGGTACAGTTGAGTGATATACAGAATGAGGTGCTACAGAATCTTCCCAAGCTGCCTGAAAGCATGCATTTGTTTCTCAACTTGATCAGATGTCTTGTTTTCATTGTTGTTAAATTGACAACTGGCATATCTGTTTTTCTGTTTCTCTTACCTGACATGGCTTTAATTGAATGTTCCTAGATGGCAGAGTTCATGCATTTTAATGCTCTTTGTCCAAAAATGCATTAGTAAGCATCACTGCTGAAAATACCAATAAGCACATGTAGAAAATATCTCTGCATCCTTTTATTGCAATAGTAATGAAGTGATTAAATATATAGGTAACAAAATAGCATTATTAGCAATAATAAACTTCCCAAAATGCTAATTTGTGGCCTTATCAAGTTGAGAGTCAACTGGAACTATATTAATGTCTGTAATTAGGGTCAATGTACACCAAAGGGTCTCTGGGGTCTGCTAGGAAGAATTAATCTCCCAGATGCAACAGATGATAATGTAAATGGCTTATGCTAAGAGGGATTTTTCCTGAGATTTCTACGTCCCTTAGCTAAGCAGCAAGAATGTCTGTCTTATATGTGTATCATCAGCAAGTCTCTTTGCAGCACCACCTGTGCACAGCTCTCTAAATTTAGAGTAGTTTCTACAGCTTGGGCGTCTGAAAAGGTATTTGGAATGTTTCCCAGGTTGTATGCTGCATAAACTTGGAGGCAGTATAGTGATAATTAATAAAGTGCCAGACTAGATAATTGTAGGAACTGTAAAAGATACTAAAATGTTGTTACCAGAGGCTCAGATGCACCTGTGAACGTGTGAAGTTAATTTGTGTGAGCAACATCATATGAGAGTGGATGGGGACAAGGGAGATGAGATTTTCTTTAATTCAAACTTCAGACAGTGTAGCTCTCTAAAAAAAGAGAGAAAGGAGGAACGAGGGAAAGAAGGAGGAAGGAAGGAAAGAAGGAAAAAGGAGAGAGGGAGGGATGGAGGAAGGAAGGAAGGGAGGAAGGAAAGAAAGAAAGAGTGAAAACAACAAAGAACCTCCTGTTGGCGCAGGGCTTGTGAAAGGAGTTCCTCCTTCATTCTTTCATGATGTATACTTCTCTGTGACCTTGACAAAAATATAAGAACCGTTATTATTAGAGTTTTCTAATTCCCATTGGACTGGAATGATAGGTATTGCCCTTTTAACCAATTTTTAAATAACACCGAACCTCCTCATCTGTGTAACAATGCACCTCCTAATACTGCATTCATGTGAGAGACAGGACCTTGTGTTCTCTATGTGACTCTGAATTCCATACAGGCTAATATCCATTATTTCTACATACACTAAGTTAGTGAAAAAATTAGAATGAGGCTACCTACCTTAGAGCTTACTCCTTGGAAGGAAAGTTATGACCAACCTAGATAGCATATTCAAAAGCAGAGACATTCCTTTGCCAACAAAGGTCCGTCTAGTCAAGGCTGTGGTTTTTCCAGTAGTCATGCATGGATATGAGAGTTGGACTGTGAAGAAAGCTGAGCGCCGAGGAATTGATACTTTTGAATTGTGGTGTTGGAGAAGACTCTTGAGAGTCTCATGGACTGCAAGGAGATCCAACCAGTCCATTCTAAAGGAGATCAGTACTGGGTGTTCTTTGGAAGGAATGATGCTAAGGCTGAAACTCCAGTACTTTGGCCACCTCATGCGAAGAGTTGACTCACTGGAAAAGACTCATGCTGGGAGGGATTGGGGGCTGGAGGAACAGGGGACGACAGAGGATGAGATGGCTAGATGAGTTTGAGTGAACTCCGGGAGTTGGTGACGGACAGGGAGGCCTGGAGTGCTGCAAGTCATGGGGTCGCACAGAGTCGGACACGAATGAGCAACTGAACTGAACTGAACCTTACAGCTTTGTCATGAGAGGAGTGTTGAGAACTACAGAGTTCAAAGCAATTTCAGAGCTTATAATATGATACATGATAGCTCTACTAATTGTGATGGTAGCTCCGCTGTTGTGATTGTAGTTTGTTGTTATTTTCATTATTATTGAAATGGCTTTTTGAAAAAAATGAAAAGCAAATTTCTTCAGATGAGTTATTACCAACAATTATTCTGTTCTTGTAAAGTGGCTGGTCTAAGATGGATGAATATAAACAACGCCTCTTCTAAATTAACATTCCATGTAAAAGTATTTTCTCCTAGAGCACTCCATTCTCTTGCATATCTAGCTGAGAAATGAAAAAAAAACAAACAAACTATGTTATTTCAGCAATTCTCTGGGTGTGTGTGTAAGGGGGTGCTTTTCCATGGCTCAGCAGCTAAAGAATCAGCCTGCAGTGCAGGAGACCAAGAAGATATGGGCTGGATCCCTGGGTCAGGAAGATACCATGGAGGAGGATATGGCAACCCACTCTAGTATTCTTGCCTGGAGAATCCCATGGGCAGAGGAGCTTGGCAGCCTACAGTCCAAAGTGTTGCAGAGTCCGACACCACTGAGTGACTAAGCACAGCACAGACTTACAATTCAATTCTTTCTGATACTAATTCCCCAGAGTTAGTGAAAAACCCACAGGTTAATGACACAGTGACTGCCCCCAATTTGATAATTTGATAGAATGATACAGAAAGAGCTATAGTTATGATCACTGGTTTATTATAAAGAATACAAATGAAAAGCCAGATGACGAGGTAAATAGGGTAAATGAAGAAGGGTCCTAAGCACAGTCTCTCTCTCAGTCGATACGCGTCCTCTCCTGCTACACCGATATGTTTATCATCAAGGAAGCTTCTACAAATCTCATCATTCAGAGGCTTTCACTGAGATTTTGTTAGCTAGAACTGGTTGGTTAAATTGCTGGCAATGTGATTAAACTTCATCTCCAGTGCCACCACCCTTCCTGACCTTCAAGTAGGGTTCAAAGTACTACCCCTCTAATCAGGTGGTTGGTTCTTCTGGTAACCAGCCCCCATCCAGAAGCTATCTAGTCACTCTCCCCTCACCCCTACTTCTGGAGTCATCTCAATAACTTTTATCAGATATGGTCAAAGTGGGCTAGTTATCAATAACAAAAGACCCTTCTATTACTCAAGAAATTCCAAGGATTTTATTGTTTAAATCATTTTTAAGAGATTTCAATTATTTATTTCTCTGGTGGTGCTGCAGGGTATATAAGTTCTTAGTTTTCCAAACAGATCAAACCCATGCCCACTGCAGAGGAAACCTGGAGTATCAACTATTGGGCCCCCAGGGAAGTTCCCCCAAGCATTTTAGAAGCTCTGTGTCAGGAGCCAGGGAAAAAGCCCAAATACATACTTCTATTATACCACAGAGAGTTTGCTAAATGTTGGTTAGTCGGAGCTTCCTATCCTTTCCAATATGTTTGAAAATTTATACGTACTAAAACCTTGACTTCATCCTTTTTTGTTTTTCCTTGGAGAAGTGTGGAAACTTCCCTGTGTACAATTATTTATACATGTATTTCTCTGCAAAAATCATTAAAAATTAGTTTGCTTAAAATCCATATAGAGTTCATTTTTTTGTTTGTATTTTGTAGGCTTTTGATGCATCAACTCAATTTCCTTGTCTTCTCTAGATGTGAAGCTACATATAAACTCTACTTCAAATAAAACAATTTCCCCACTCTCTATATCAGATCTATTCAATGGTAAAATGAAGGGCTCAAAATAGAACATCTGTAGCATAGTTGTTTATATACCATATAAACACATTTCAAGTTTGTATGAACTTGAAAGTGAAAGTCCCTCGGTTGTGTCCGACTCTGCGACTCCATAGACTGTAGCCCACCTGGCTCCTCTGTCCATGGAATTCTCCAGGTAAGAATACTGGAGTGGGTAGCCATTCCCTTCTCCAAGGGATCTTCCCAATCCAGGGATTGAACCCAGGTCTCCCACATCTAGGAGGATTCTTTACCGTCTAAGCCACCAGGGAAGCTGTATATGATATATATATATGGTAATCAAGATAATTAAAACATTTACTCTGGGGGTTTTCTTTAAGGAGATTTTGTCTTTAATATATGTCTTTTTAAAAATATAAATGTATAACCAGTGGTAAAACTAAAATGCAAAGACAGAATATCATGACACCACAGAATGCCACTATTTCTTTTCCTTTTGATTAATCCAGCATGCAAATATAAAAGCATTTTGATTACTTTGAAGAAATTCAATGCTGTTTTGTTTTTGTTTCTATAATGAAAATATTAACCTAGTCTATAGTGTTAAAATGTAGAGGACATATGGGGCAAATATTTTTCTTAATGAAATGTCTAATATAGGCTCTTCCAAGTTTTTATGTCCATCTGTGTTCATGACTGTTTAGACTTAAAGTGTGAATGAGAATGCTTATTTTACAGTATTATGAGGATAATGGAGATACTTTTAATATTTACATATCTAAATGCTTATTAATCTTTCTGTTATTAAACGTTTTAAAATAATTGTTTCTTTTTACTTTCAGGTAACCTTCAAAGCATCAAGACATTCAGTTTCACCAGATTTAAAATATGTTCTTCTGGCATATGATGTCAAACAGGTAAAGGAATGAACTTCTTTGCAAAAATGTTTTATTTGTAGTGCACTCAGGTAACAGTTCATAGTTTTTCGTGTCATCTACTCTAGAGAAAATTTGGCATGTCCAATAGCTACTGGTGATTATTGATAACTAAGATGGCACAAGAGAACTTTGGTGATACTGTCCTTTCTTTCATACCTAGCTAGTAAATTACTGGAGCAATCTGCAAGGTACTGGCTAGATACAAAGCCACGTCTTTTAGTGGGAAGTGTGGTAGAACTCAGCAAATCCAAAAAAGAGGGGCTTTTGATATTCCCATATCAGGCTTAATATGTGGGAATTAACTGTCATATGTATATGTTGATTAAGGAATTTCCTGATAGCTGTTCCCTGAGCTGCAATGTGTATTGTTGGAGGGAACTGGTAAAAACATTAATTCAGTTTATGGTCAATGGATTATTTGGTGGTGTTTGAGCATAACCCTATAGTTGTAGAAAATTCTGAAAGTGGAATAAGGCAAGGAATCAATTCGAAATAAATAAAACGTTCTAATTGCAATTAGCATTTCATTATTCCATGTCAGCTCTGTAGCACAATTAGAGTAATATGCATGGTTGTGGAGTATCTTGTACTTAGATATAATTCGCACTGTTAAAAAGCAAAGTAAATGTTGAGAAGGCAGTTCAGCAGATTAGATTCTTTAGAAAATAAATGATTGGAAATTATTCAAGGAAGTTTTGTGTGGTTTAAGGCAGATAATAAAAATTTATAGACTTAAAGCAGAAAGGTTCATATAATGCATCGAAAGCCTTTGACCACATGACATTTTACAGTTCAAAGAACCCTCTCCTTGATGGTTTTAGTCTTTTGAAATATACGTATGCTATATTTTTAGACAAGTTTATGTTTCTTATTTAAAATAATTAATTTATACTACAAAAAACAAGGAGATTGTAATAAAAGACATTTTTTTTCTGTTATAAAATTTGACACTTTTCCTTCACCTTTGTTCTGTGTTCTATTCATTGAGATTTTAAAAACTATGTAGGAAAAATGCTTGTTTCAGAAGCAAAAATAATACAATTTCCCCAAGGTTTTGAAATAATATTTATCTAAAGAGTTTTAATTAAAATGACATTATATAGCTTTCAGTAATAATTAAGACATATAGAACTAGCAGAAGGATAAACACACAGATCAATGAAACAGAAAATAGAACTCAAAAGTATACACATCCAAATCTGCCTAACTGACTTTTGACAGAAGTGCAGTAGCAGTTCAGTGGCAGAAAGACAGTACTTTCAACAAGTGGTCCTGAAGCAATTGGACATCCATGGGCAAATCAAGCAAGCAAAAGCCCCATAAATATACTGACTTAAGTTTCACATTATGTAAAATCTCAAAATGTATTATGGATTTAAATGTAATATTGTAATCAATAAAACTTATAGAAAATACATAGCAGAAAATATTTCATATCTGTAGCTAGGAAAATTTTCTTAAAATGTATATCAATTGGGTCACACTTAGCATATTACACTCTGGAATGTAATATGCAAAATTAGGTTGATTTTGGATACTGGGGAAAAATATATCAGAATTATGTGAAAATATATATAACACCAAAATATACCTATAGATCAATCTTAATAACCCCCTTTTTAATTTTTGCTTAATTTCAGAAAGAATGAGATATTTTATTGACATAGTCTTTGGAAGTGAGAGGAAGGTCACTTTACATTAATAAGTAAAAAATGATCAAATGAAATTTAATAATCTTCTATACTACATTCATATATTCTTATTTATTCATCATCTATTAAGTACAAACTCCTGGACTATAATTCTGCATGGTGTGGTATGTGCACCTATAGGCACATACAAGATTGAAGCTCCTGCTTTAAGAAACATACAATCAGTTAGAGGTGATACCACTCAAACACTTATATCCACATAGAGCCTTGAAGGATGTGTTATAGGCATGGTGATATTAAACAACAGAAAAAATTCCATTCAAGATAATCATGATAGAAAGGGAAGCATGAGTTGGGCTCTGAGAGTCAAATAGGTAAGGATGAATAGAAAAACATTCCAGGTGGGCAGACTACATGAGGCTTCTTGGAAGCATCATTAAGTCTTTGAGGTATAGCAGTCAATTCAGACAAGCCCAGAGATTGACAATTTAGTGAGAAAAAAAATAAATGTATAAATTTTGTTGAATCCAAATTAAAGACAATTTAATAGAAACGATGGTGTACCCTGAGATGGCAATTTGGGATAATTGGTTTCAAAGAAATTAAATGTTGTGGTTACCCGGTGTGTCTATCAGTGTGTGTGCACACACAGATAATGCTCATTAACAGAAACAGGGAAAAAGTTCATATAAATTCCAACCAACCCAAACACATCCACTCAAATTATTTTGGTGTGTTTTATTCCTTTTATCTCCCTATATATAAAAAAGTAGAGAAACAAGAATTATCATATATCAAGCATTGTTTTAGACAGTTTTGAAACTGTTTTTGAGTGTATCCCCCTTTTCTTGAATTAATATCTTATGGGATCCATTTTGATAAAAGGAGTTTATGAATGAAAAGATATAACAAAATTTGAACTGAACTGAAATTCACAATAGTTAACAAAATTAACTATATTAAAATGTACAATTCAGTGGTATTTAATACATTCACAATACTGTTCAAACACTCTATTTTGTTCCAAAACATTTTAATCATCCCAGAAGAAAAGCCTATTCCCATTAATCAGTAATTCCTCATTCTTCCCTGCTCTACACTCTCATAATCATGAATCTAATTTCTACTTATGAATTCACTTATTTTGGATATTTTACATGAATAGAATCATGGAGTATATGACCTTTCATCTTGTTTCCTCCGCCTATTTTTTTAGGTTTATATGAATTATAATATATATTAATACTTCATTATTTTTAATGGTTGAATACTATTTCATTATATGTTTGTACCATGTTTCTTTATCCATTCATCCATGGAAGGTTATTTGGCTTTTCCCCCCACTTTTTGACCATTATAAATAGTGCTGCTGTGAACATTTGTACACAAGAAGTTTTTTGATTACATATTTTTGTCCTTGGAGGTAAATATATTGAGGTGTAGAATCATTGGGTAATATGATAATTCTGTTTATCTTTTTGAGAAACCACTAAACAACTTTCTAAAATTGCTGCACCATTTTACATTCATACTGGCAACATGTAAAATGTACCAGTTTGTCTGAATCCTCACCAGTTGTTATTTTCCATTCTTCTTATTATAGCTATCCTAATTGGTATCTCATTGCAGTTTAAGTGTAAACCTCCATAATTAGACTAATGATGTTAAGTGTATTTTAATATGCTTGTGTGCCTTTTGTGGTTTCTTCTTTGGATAAATGCCTATTCATGTCTGTTACCTTTCTTTTTTCTTATTGTAGTTGAGTTTGAGAGCTATTCAGACATTCCAGATAGCAGACCATTATCAAACATAAGGCTTGCAAATATTTTCTTCTACTCGGTATATTGTCTTTTCACTTTTTGATAATGTCCTTTGGTGCATGCATTTAAAAAATTATGATGAAGTATGATTTATCTATTTTTTCTCCTATTACACATGCTTTTTGTTACTATATCTGAGAATACATTGCCAAATTCAAGGTCATGAAATTTTAACCTTAGGATTGCTTCTGAGAGTTTTATAGTTTTATTCCTTATATTTAAGTGGTTGATATATTTCAAATAATTATTTTTGATTGAAATAGGCATTCAGATAGAAAATATTTTAAGGGTGTTTTTATATATTGAAAAAATGTTTTCCAAATGATTGTGTGATTTATACTGCCCTTCAGTTCAGTTCAGTTCAGTCACTCTCAGTAATGTTTTTAGGCAATACATAATCTGCTATATTACCATCTTTACTAACAAAGAACTTTATCTTAAAGATGGACTAATTATTAAATTCATAGATTATATACAGCCTAACTACTAATTGGATACATTTGCACCCACACATACACACACACACCACACATACATATACACCATCTGTATTAGTTTTATTTTACTATGCAATAAATTACCTGAAACTTAGTGACTTTGAAAAAAAAAAACTTTCTTCACAGTTTGTGTGTATAAGGAACTGGGGATTGGCTTAGGTGGATGGTTCTTGCTTTAATGATGTTGCAATCAGGTATCAGCTGGGGCTGCAATCATCTGATGGCTTGACTGAGGCTGGAAGATATACAGCCAAGGTAGAGCTTGGTTCACCCGTACTTGCTGATGGCACAAGGCCTCAGGTTTCTCTACATGAAACTCGCTTCAGCACAACTTGAGTGTCCCCATGACGTGGTTCTAGGATTGTCCCCGGCTGAGTAGGTATAAGATAAAGATGGAAATGTCTGTTACTTTCACTTTTTTGTGTGTCACATGAGTCAGGTCTAATTCAGTGCTGGAGAGGACTACCAGATGGTGAGGACCTGGGGAGACCAACTTAGAGGCTGGCTAACATAGTCCCCAAATATTTCATATTCATCCTACCTGAAGGAAAGTTACATGGTTCAAAATAGCCTGGACTTAAAACTCCCCTCCAGATCCTCCCCACCATTGAATGCAAAACAAAGAACTCTCTCACCTGAAGAAAAAAAATGGACATTTAGATTGATTATGCCCAGTTCCCAGCCAGTCCAGCCTCTGGCCCATCTTCAGAATCCCTTGCCCCAGCCATTTAGGAGATAACTACTCTAAACAACCTTGAAGAAGAATAGGCCCCCTTAAGACAGTAGATTTCCACATATGTGCCTGTATATACTTACTCTTTTCTTGGGTTAGTGCGGCAGCTCACTAATCTGACTGCTGCCTCTTCTCGCCTCATTAAAGGTGATCTATCCCTGTAAAGTTCTGGTCTCATTCTTTTTCCAAACCTTGCCTTCTCTAACTCCCTTACCCTACACTACACATGAAGTATACTCAGACCCCCAAATTTTATCCATTATGGTCTAGTATTTAATCAAGCAAATCCATCTTCCTAGGCATGTTTCTTGTGACTGTAGTCTCTTGAGTATATTTATATAATCATATATAAAAGTAAGTATACTCAATATATATCCATATAAACACTGCCAGTTCAGTTCAGTCGCTCAGTCGTGTCCGACTCTGTGCGACCCCATGAATTGCAGCACGCCAGGCTTCCCTGTCCATCACCATCTCCCGGAGTTCACTCAGACTCACGTCCATTGAGTCCATGATGCCATCCAGCCATCTCATCCTCAGCTGTCCCCTTCTCCTCCTGCCCCCAATCCCTCCCAGCATCAAAGTCTTTCCCAATGAGTCAACTCTTCACATGAGGTGGCCAAAGTACTGGAGCTTCAGCTTTAGCATCATTCCTTCCAAAGAAATCCCAGGGTTGATCTCCTTCAGAATGGACTGGTTGGATTTCCTTGCAGTCCAAGGGACTCTCAAGAGTTTTCTCCAACACCACAGTTCAAAAGCATCAATTCTTCAGCGCTCAGCCTTCTTCACAGTCCAACTCTCACATCCATACATGACCACAGGAAAAACCATAGCCTTGACTAGACGGACCTTAGTCGGCAAAGTAATGTCTCTGCTTTTGAATGTGCTATCTAGGTTGGTCATAACTTTTCTTCCAAGGAGTAAGCGACTTTTAATTTCATGACTGCAGTCACCATCTGCAGTGATTTTGGAGTCCAAAAAAATAAAGTCTGACACTGTTTCCCCATCTATTTCCCATGAAGTGATGGGACCAGATGCCATGATCTTCGTTTTCTGAATGTTGAGCTTGAAGCCAACTTTTTCACTGTCCGCTTTCACTTTCATCAAGAGGCTTTTTAGCTCCTCTTCACTTTCTGCCATAAGGGTGGTGTCATCTGCATATCTGAGGTTATTGATATTTCTCCCGGCAATCTTGATTCCAGCTTATGTTACTTCCAGTCCAGCGTTTCTCATGATGTACTCTGCATATAAGTTAAAGAAGCAGGGTGACAATATACAGCCTTGATGTACTCCTTTTCCTATTTGGAATCAGTCTGTTGTTCCATGTCCAGTTCTAACTGTTGCTTCTTGACCTGCCTACAGATTTCTCAAGAGGCAGGTCATGTGGTCTGGTATTCCATCACTTTCAGAATTTTCCACAGTTTATTGTGATCCACACAGTCAGAGGCTTTGGCATAGTCAATAAAGCAGAAATAGATGTTCTTCTGGAACTCTCTTGCTTTTTCCATGATCCAGCGGATGTTGGCAATTTGATCTCTGGTTCCTCTGCCTTTTCTAAAACCAGCTTGAACATCAGGGATTTCGCGGTTCACGTATTGCTGAAGCCTGGCTTGGAGAGTTTTGAGCATTACTTTACTAGCATGTGAGATGAGTGCAATTGTGTGGTAGTTTGAGCATTCTTTTGCATTGCCTTTCCTTGGAATTGGAATGTACACATATATTTTAGTATGTATTTAAATAACAATTTATTATTTTCAGGGATTTTTCTTTAGTTTCATTGTGAATAATATTTTATTTATTCCATTTATCTTTTCTAGTCTTAGTATTGTTTAAACATCTGTGTGTATAATTCAATTATTAATTTTATTACCATTTACTTAAATATATCACCAATTTTCTGGCTTTAATTATTTTTTTGGCTTGAAGAAATATTGAATTTTTTGATTAAATTTATTTTTCACTATGTTATGTTGACTTTTTTTGTATGCTTAGAGAACTACTCAGCTATATGTTAAATATGTAATTATGTTTTTTCTCTTTGTATAAATTTTATGTGTAAACATTCATTCTGTTTTACTTGCTACTGTTTATGGTGACAAGTGATCAAAAACCTCTCCTTCTAATGATATTAATAATGGAAAGACCTATCTTTCTTATCAGTGAATGTAATCAAACCCAATCTTCCCAAAATGGAAAACTCCAGAGACATTTTCAATGTATTATGAGAAAACCACCCAACACAATAAACTGTCAAGAGTGCCACACATGTCTTCAGTTTCACATGGCAATACAGAAGCAGGGGAAAATATGAAGACTTCTCAGTTCAGTTTAGTCACTCAGTTGTGTCTTACTCTTTGTGACCTCATGGACTGCAGCACCCCAGGCTTCCCTGTCCATCACCAACACCCAGATATTCAAACTCATGTCCATTGAGTCAGTGATACCATCCAACCATCTCCTCCTCTGTCGTCCCCTTCTCCTCTTGCCTTCAATCTTTCCCAGCATCAGGGTCTTTTCCAGTTAGTCAGTTCTTCACATCATGTGGCCAAATTTTTGGAGTTTCAGCTTCAGCATCAGTCTTTCCAATGAATATTCAGGATTGATGTTGTTTAGGATAGACTGGTTGGATCTCCTTGCAGTCCAAGGGATTCTCAAGAGTCTTCTCCAGGACCACAGTTCAAAAGCATCAATTCTTTGGCACTCAGCTTTCTTTATAGTCCAACTCTCACATCCATACATGACTACTGGAAAAACCACAGCTCTGAATAGACGGACCTTTGTTGGCAAAGTAATGTCTTTGCTTTTTTAATTCTTCTCAAAGTTACTCAAGTTTACTGTCCTGAAAAATTTCCTGGTGTAGAGAAAAACCTCACATGTTGATAATCCTGACTCTAGGATTTTGTGAGAGAATTTCACTGTATGTACAGGATGTAGCAGTGTTATTTTGGAGTCAGGTGGTCTTAATGGGGAGAGCTTATTTAGTTTTCCTTCTCTATTGATGTCCTCAATTGGAGTCAAATGTCAATAATTGAGTGTAGGCCAAATTTAGAAAGTATGTTCTCAGTCAACAACTGAGTTCTTCTGTGTGTCATCCATTGTAATACTGGGTTACTTGTAATGCTTTATTCAGAGCTTAAGTTGGCATCTAAACTTTTTTTCATGTTAACTTGTACTATTTTAACAGACCATAATTATCCATAGTCACAAAGCAACTATGATTAATAATATAGGGTTATGGACATTTAAAAAAAAATCTGTATTGAGAGTTGCATAGTAAATAAATCATGTAAATGTAAACCAATAATTTTTTAGTCTTTGCAAAGAAGCCAAAATAATATTCATTTTTGTCTCAATGTCAGTTTTTATTGAACTTGGGCTAAATCTTTTCCCTTGAGATGCATGACTATTAATTAACTCAAATACGATAATATGAATTCTAGTTCCAGCATTATTGGCTTGGCCAAGAAGTTTGTTTGGGTTTTTCCTAACATTTTATGGAAAAACTTGAACAAACTTTTGAGCCAACCCATTATTTGTCTTCCACAATATCAAAAAGGTAATTTCAACAAAGTAAGAAGTTGCTTTTTTTTTTCTGACCAGATGAATGTTTCTCATGGTTTGGACATGTAACATGGTTCCTAGGTCATTTATTCTGCACCATAAAATTTGAGAATGTTCTGTTCTCATTGTCTGTAGTAATCTGTAGGCACGTCAAGATGAATGCTGTTTGGCTGTAAGAATTTTACAGTGTGGTAGAGGCTCTAACAGAGAAGGCAATGGCACACCACTCCAGTACTCTTGCCTGGAAAATCCCATGGATGGAGGAGCCTGGAAGGCTACAGTCCATGGGGTTGCTGAGGGTCGGACACGACTGAGCGACTTCACTTTCACTTTTCACTTTCATGCATTGGAGAAGGAAATGGCAACCCATTCTAGTGTTCTTCCTGGAGAATCTCAGGAATGGGGGAGCCTGGTTGGCCGCCGTCTATGGGATCGCACAGAGTTGGACATAACTGAAGTGACTTAGCAGCAGCAGCTGCAGAGGCTGTAAGATACATTATACCAATTCATGGAAAAAGAGGTAGATAAGTGGGGGAAAGAAGAAGATGAGTCTTACTGTAGGGAGGTAAACACTGATTTTTTGAGAAGATTGCCCTCTGCACAGGCACATTGGGGTGATCTTATGATCCTTTAGAGTGTAAGGGTGATAGTTATTCCCTTTGCCCCTTTCCAAAGGAGAAGTCTACTGGTGATGGTAGAGCTTAAGCCTCAGTGTCCCTGCTAGAGTGCTTTAGTGATGGCAGGGAATCTTTCAGATTGTTTTGATTTTTTCTTTCCCAGACTGCTTGTCACAACTTGCAGGAACTATCTGACCCCTGTAGACATCACAGGTAATGACCCTATTTACATGTAAACAGACTCCAAAGCAAATCAAACTTATAAATCTTTAGGTAATATTCCTGAAATTCTGGAGAAAAGGGCATAGAATCGGATAATCTTTGACACTTTTTTCTTTTTTTTTGAAAAAGAAGATATTAAACTTGCATAATAAAAGGGAAAATAAAGCCAAAATAAGTTTTATCGCATATATCCAGATTATTGAATTTATCTGGTCCTATTTTTGGAATGCAGCAGTAGTTGAGATAAATGGTATATTTTCTGCATTATTAGACCAAAGAAAGAGAACTCACTAAATGCTTTTCTCCTTGGCTCATGGCAATAATTATGAACACTGATGACTCTACAGTAGCTCAGCAAGAGTTTTCCTGCCTGGTTTCTCACATCTGTGTCCTTGTCTGAAGGATGGGGTACAGAAGAATGAAGAGCCTGGAGAGAAAGACAAATACTGAAAGACAAATAGAGAAAGACAAATGTTATCACTTAAACGTAGAATTTAAATAATGCTCCCCTGTAAAAACAGAATACAATGATATTTACCAGGGAGTGGCAGATGGGGGAGCAGGAAAGATGTTATTTTAGGAGATAACCTTACAAGGAGTAGTAAGTAAACCCTAGAGATTAGAATGGACATATAAACAGTAATATTATATGATAATTATCAAACTTGCTAAGAGACCAAAACTTAATTATTCCAAGGACCAAAAAGAAAGTGTAATTATGTAATGTGATAGAGGTGCTAATTATTGCTACAGTGGCAGTCATATTGCAATATATAAATTAACATGTACTCATTAGACTTACACAATGATATATGGAATATATTTCAATTAAAAGAAATGGGTGAATAATATGCTTATACCATCTCTTGTTGAAAGGAATGTCATAGCCTTAGCAGGTTTTCCTTCAATTACTCTTCTTCCTTGTCCCCCCCCCCCACCCCCCACTATTTTTTTGGCCATGCCATGCTGCATGCAGGATCTCAGTTGCCCTGACCAAGGACTGACCCATTCTGTGTGTTGTGAAAGGATGGAGTCTTAACCAATGGACCATTAAGGAAGTCCTTTTTCTTCCTTTGAATTGATTTCCTACACTCAAGCTAAACTGATCCTAAAAGAAACAAAACAAAAAAACTGATTCCATTCTCTGTTTAAAATCCTCCTAAAGCTTTTGAGATAAAAACGTCATAACATAGTGCACAAGGTCCTGCCTGCTGTTTTAACCTCATCCTCCACAACCTACCCACCCCCTACCCCTTGCTCTCAGTACTTCTGGATTTCCTTTAGTTCTTCAAATCACCATGCTCCCTCCCATCATGGAGCTTTCACTACTCTTCTGCCTGGAAGAAGTTCCTGTCCCTTTTCTTCATATTGATAATTTTTACTGTTTCTTTAGATGCCCACTCAAGCATGTATGCCTTAAACATACAGGCTGTTCCAGAACTTCTCTGACTTGATCAGTTCAGTTCAGTTCAGTCACTCAGTTGTGTCCGACTGTTTGCAATCCCATGGACTACAGCATGCCAGGCTTCGCTGTCCATCACCAACTCCCGGACCTTACTCAAACTCATGTCTATTGAGTTGGTGATGCCATCAAACCATCTCATCCTCTGTCATCCCCTTCTCCTCCCACCTTCAATCTCTCCCAGCATCAGAATCTTTTCAAATGAGTCAGTTCTTCGCATTAGGTGGCCAAAGTATTGGAGTTTCAGCTTCAGCATCAGTCCTTCCAATGAATATCCAGGACTGATTTCTGTTAGGATGGACTGGTTGGATCTCCCTGCTGTCCAAGGGGCTCTCAAGAGTCTTCTCCAACACCACAGTTCAAAAGCATCGATTCTTTGGAGCTCAATTTTCTTTATAGTCCAACTTTTACATCCATACATGACTGCTGGAAAAACTACAGCTTTGACAAGATGGACCTTTGTTGGCAAACTTGGCTCTGCTTTTTAACATGCTGTTTATGTTGGTCATAACTTTTCTTCCAAGGAGTGAGTGCCTTTTAATTTCATGGCTGCAGTCACCATCTGCAGTGATTTTGGAGCCCCCCCAAAAAAATAAAGTCTGTCACTGTTTCCATTGTTTCCCCATCTTTTTGCCGTGAAGTGATAGGACCATGATCTTAGTTTTCATGATACTCTTCCTCTCTTTTGTAGAATTTATCACAATTTTAATTATGTCTAAGGGGTTTCCCAGGTGGTTCAGTGGTAAAGAATCTGCCTTCAATGCAGAAGACTCGGGTTTGTCCCCTGGGTCAGGAAGATCCCCTGTAGAAGGAAATGGCAACCCACTCCAGTGTTCTTGCTTAGGAAATCTCATGGACAGGGGAGCCTGGCAGGCTACAGTCTATGGGGTCGCAAAGGGTCAGACACGACTGAGCGACTGAGAATCTTAATTGTGTCTAACACAATGCTTGACACACTGTTACTCAAGAAAAAAAAAAAGAATGAATAGAAACGTAATTTATGAATTAGTAAGCCAGAACCTCAAGTAAACTTTACCTTAAAGTGCTGGGCAAGGGTCAGCTGCACTTCTCTATGCCTTTATGGCGTCTGGTATATACTCACATCTCAATATTTCTGTCATTGCATTGAAGACATCCATTATGTGTATGTGCCCTTGACTAAACTATAAGACCCTTAAAGTCAAGAATTTAGCTTCATTCATTTTAATGTCCATAGAGTTTTCTGAAGTAAATGGCACATAGTAAACAGTCAAGTGTTTGTGAAACTAAAACCGTGATTTAGTTTGTCTTGGCTATGTATCAGAATCATCTGGAGAGTTTTAAACATTATTGATGGTTAAGTTCTATCCTGCAGAACCCTGATTTAATTGTTTTGGCATAAAGCCCAAACACTGGGATTTTAAAACTCTTCAGAAGGTTGTCATGTCAGCCAGGCTTATATACTACTGAATTTAAGTGAACTGGTGTCTTCCACCTATTAAAGACTTTTCAGATTTCAAACAAAGGAAAGATAAGAAATAAAGATTAAAATACCTGCTATTTTGTACTGTGCCTACTCGGTGCCAAAGTCTCTGCCTTTATATCTTCATTCCTTACCATTTCTCTATAATAGTTGATATTATTTTATTAATGAAAATACATACAGAAACAAAGGAAATTCCAAAATTTGCATAATATGACTCAAGATTCATTCCTTTTTTTTTTTTCCCCAGGAACAATAGTTCTCAATATATAGTCCCATAATAGCAGCACCAGAATCTCCTGAAAATTATTAGTAATGTAAATTATTGGGCTCTTCCCAGACCCACTGAAGCAGAATCTGTGGGTATTGGACCCAAGATCTTGGGGTAACAAGCCCTCCAGGTGATTCTGATAAAGCTCAAGATTCAGGGGGAACTGATTCCTTCAAATTCAAGAGCTCTACTTGGGAAAAGACCTAAGTAGCCAGAGCTTAACCATGTATATGGCAGTGATTTAGAGAAAATGTCATTTAAGAAAGATAATTTGCCATTTTCTCTTTAGTATTTCTAAATAATGTAATCCTGGATTTAATGTTCAGTTGTTCCTTTCTGATGTTGGCCATTGTTCTGGCATCATTTACTCTTCAAGGTTGATGCTTAATGTTTATTCTGCCATATTATAATTAGGTATGGCTTAGTGGGGAATGCATGGAATTTGGAGGAAAATAGGTGAGTTTATATTCAAATAGAAAGTGAAAGTGTTAGTCCCTCATGTCCAGCTCTTTGTGACCCCATGGACTATAGCCCACCAAACTCCTTTGTCCATGGAACTCTCCAGGCAAGAGTACTGGAACGGGTTGCCATTTCCTTCTCCAGGGAATCTTCCTGACCCAGGGATCAAACTGGGGTCTCCTGCATTGCAGGCAGATTTTTACCTTCTGAGCCACCAGGTAAGTCCAGATTATTCATACTTATATTTTATGCATATATGGTGCAGATAGTCTGATGAAGTTTTACAGCTGAGCATATCTCTGTGACTATCACCCAGATCAAGAAGCAAAACAGTACTGTGTTCCTTTCCAGTCACCACACACCTCCAGTCAGAGTTCAAGCTGTTAACAACCTACATTATTTTAGTTCAATTTTATATATGTATATATTTTTTTTCATACAGTGTATACTGTTTTGTGTATGTCTTCTTTTACTCACCAGTAGGTTTGTGCAATATATCCATATTACTGAATACATCACTGTTTATACATTTGGACCATAAAAAATATGTATCTGAACCATAGATTTTTGGTGTTGGATTATGTCTCTGATCACTCCCTCTACTATTTATTCCCTGCCTCTTTTTTAGCACCTATTTCAGAAGGGGATTTTAGTATACGGAACAAACTTGTTGAGTACTCAAATAGTGCCTCTTTTATGAGAAGTCTGTCAATTTAAACTTGTCAAAATCCTTGTTCCTTAGTCAGTGATATATTTTACTAAGGTGGGAGACTTAGAGGTGCTAACGAACTTACTTAAATAAGGGTCCCTCTTCCCAGTTGCAGAGCTCACATTCAATCCCATCTTTCTAGCTCCAGAGCCCCTAGTCTTTTGATCATACTGCCACTTTGTGAAAGTTCTTACATATTTCCATAGGTTTATTCTATAATCTGTCATAATTATTTATCCATTTTTTGCAATTATATCTACTGTATTCTAATTAAGTAATTAGAAGACAAACAGAAATTGTATTGCATATTAATTACTGGCAATACTTGGGTAGAATTTATTATATTTCTCCAGACTTACTGGTTATGCATTTTATTTTTATATTTCCTTCTTAGAAATTTTTTCTCAAAAATAGTCAACCAGATAAATATGGAATGCACTTGGATATCATTAATTTGAAAATATTCCTGAAGAAAAAAATTAGTGTTCCAAAATATAATTCAGTCTAGATTTTATAAAATCTTGATTATCATAAAATTTATGGTTAAGAATTATCATTTCATATATGACATGTCCCATATCAGACAAAGTTATTTTTTCCTCTATTCCAAGTGATGCTAAATCATAAATAGTTTTAACCGTTTAAATCAGCTTTTCTTTATATATTATTCCAAGACAAGTGAAAATATTAGTCCATTCATTATTTAACAATTGCATTTTAAGCTGTCTCTGAAAAGCCAGTAGTATAATACATATATAAATATATATTTAAGTAAAACAATAAATAATGGAAACAAACATTTAAAAACTGTTTAATATGGTTTTCTTACTGTTTGAATTAATCTCACACATTAAATAGACTAATAAATACCTAAATTAACTATTTCCTTTAATTGCCAACATCCTTATAATGTCTTATGTTTGGGGTCAGAAACTTTAATTAAATTTATTTTCATTTAGGCATAATTAGAACTGTCCGTTATACATAATAGGAGATAAATCTTCATGAAAATAAGCTCTTTCTAAAAAGCAAAGCAAAACAACAACAACAAAAAAGAACACATCTTTCAAACCATGTCTAACAGAAGGAACAAATCAGTTGCACATGTGCTACAGAGACTGTTGACATCTGTCCTCCAAAGTCAGTGCTCTGCAGATCAGTCTTGTATCTCCCTAGCGTTATATGCATTCACTTTAGTTTATGTTTCTACTAGTCTTGTAGACGAGACCTTCTTTATGATAAATATCTATTTTAACTAAGACGTAATTCACTGTACCATGAATTCGGCATGCACTACTATCTGAAAAGTAACTCTTCTCTAGAGAATTATCTAATTAAATTCTGAGCCTTAATACTTCAGTGCTTTACAATTATAGACACATATTTAAGAAGTTTATGGAAATGCATGATCTGATCATGGAATTATCTAAGCTATTAATATTCATGCACTTGGGGGGCACTAATATTTCAAATAATCCTATTAATAAGAAACACAGGGAAGTCACAGCCTAGGAAAGTGACAGTATTCAAATATATGGAACTTGGAATCCCATGTATTTGGACTCTGAGAGCCTCTGCCTTTCAGTGCCTGTAGAAAGTACCTTCTTGGTTCCATTGTTGCTGCTGTTGCTAAACCGGCCTTTCTAATTAACCTCCTCCTTACTAAAGAGAGATAATAAAGCATGAAAAAAATATTAACATCAATTTTGGATTTTTTCCCTTGGTTAAAAAAGAAGAATCCTAAGAGCCAGAAAAAAAAAAAAAAGGAAGGAAGGGAGTGAGAGAGGGAGGGAAGGACGGAGGTAGGAAGGAAACCTAACTTCTGGAAGATAGCATTTATAAAACCTCTTTTCTGTAGTAGCTATAAATGTATTTATCAGTGTATCATTAATTCAACCGCATAGCATTTATTTGATTTTGATTTTGAAAATAATGTATAGTATGTGTGTGCTTAGTCATGTCTGACTCTTTGTGACTTTTTAGACTGTAGCCTGCCAGGCTCCTCTGTCCATGGGATTTTCCAGGCAAGAATACTGGAACGGATTTCCATTTCCTTATCCAGGGGATCTTTCCCATCCAGGGATCAAAAGCCCTTAGCCTACATCTGCTGCATTGCAGGCAGCTTCTTTGCCACTGAGCCATTGTGGAAGCCCAATGTGTAATATAGAGAATCTGAAACACTGAAATACATGAAGATGATTATAATGCCTGTTCAGATCAGTTCAGTCACTCAGTCATGTCCAACTCAGGGCAACCTCATGGACGCTAGGCTTCCAACCTCATGCTAGGCTTCCCTGTCCATCACCAACTCCCAGAGTTGATTCAAACTCATGTCCATTGAGTCAGTGATGCCATCAAACCATCTCATCTTCTGTCATCCCCTTCTATTCCTGCCTTCAATCTTTCCCAGTTTTGGGGTCTTTTCAAATGAATCAGTTTTTCACATCAGGTGGCCAGAGTATTGGAGTTTCAGCTTCAGCATCAGTCCTTCCAATGAATGTACAGGACTAATTTCTGTTAGGATGAACTGGTTGGATCTCCTTGCTGTCCAAGGGACTCTCAAGAGTCTATTCCAATGCCACACATAGTTCAAAAGCATCAATTCTTTGGTGCTTAGCTTTCTTTATAGTCCAACTCGTACATCCATACATGACTACTGGAAAAGCAATAGCTTTAACTAGACAGACCATTGTTGGCAAAGTAATGTCTCTGCTTTTCAATATGCTATTTAGGTTGGTCATAACTTTTCTTCCAAGGAGGAAATATCTTTTCATTTCATGGCTGCAGTCACCATCTGCAGTGATTTTGGAGCCCTCCAAAATAAAGTCTGTCACTGTTTCCACTGTTTCCCCATCTATGTGCCATGCAATGATGGAACCAGATGCCATGATCTTAGTTTTCTGAACGTTGAGTTTTAAGCCAACATTTCTCCTCTCCTCTTTCATTTTCATCAAGAGCCTCTTTAGTTCTTCTTCACTTTCTGCCATAAGGATGGTGTCATCTTCATATCTGAGGTTATTGGTATTTCTCCTGGCAATCTTGATTCCAGCCTGTGCTTCATCCAGTCCAGTATTTCTCATGATGTACTCTGCATATAAGTCAGATAAGCAGGGTGACGATATACAGCCTTGATGTACTCCTTTACTGATTTGGAACCAGTCTGTTGTTACATGTCCAGTTCTAACTGTTGCTTCCTCACCTGCACACAGGTTTCTCAGGAGGCAGGTCAGGTTGTCTGGTATTCCCATCTCTTTAAGAATATTCCACAGTTTGTTGTGATCCACACAGTCAAAGGCTTTGGCATAGTCAATATAGCAGATATAGATGTTTTAATGGAACTCTCTTGCTTTCTCAATGATCCAGAGGATGTTGGCAATTTGATCTCGGGACCTTTGCCTTTTCTAAATCCAGCTTGAACATCTGGAAGTTCATGGTTCATGTACTGTAGAAGCCTGGCTTGGAGAATTTTGAGCATTACTTTACTAGCGTGTGAGATGAGTGCAATTGTGTAGTAGTTTGAGCATTCTTTGGCATTGCCTTTCTTTGGGATTGGAATGAAACTGACCTTTCCCAGTCCTGTGGCCACTGCTGAGTTTTCCAAATTTGCAGGCTTACTGAGTGCAGGACTTTTAAAATCATCTTTTAGGATTTGAAATAGCTCAGCTGGAATTCCATCACCTCAACTAGCTTTGTTCATAGTGATACTTCCTAAGGCCCACTTGACTTCATATTCCAAGATGTCTGGCTCTAGGTGAGTGATCATACCATCATGATTATCTGGGTCATGAAGATCTCTTTTGTATAGTTCTACTGCGTTCTTGCCACCTCTTCTTAATATCTTCTGTGTCTGTTAGGTCCATAGCATTTCTGTCCTTTATTGTGCGCATCTGTGCATGAAAATTTCCCTTGGTATCTCTAATTTCTTTAATGATATCTTCAGTCTTTCCTATTCTATTGGTTTCCTCTATTTCTTTGCATTGATCACTGAGGGTGGCTTTCTTTTCTCTCCTTGCTATTCTTTGGAACTCTGCACTGAAATAGGTATATCTTTCCTTTTCTCCTTTGCCTTTTTCTTCCCTTCTTTTCATAGCTATTTGTAAGACCTCCTCAGACAACCATTTTCCCTTTTTGCATTTCTTTTTCTTGGAGATAGTCTTGATCCCTGTCTCATGTACAATATAATGCCTGTATTTACCTCTTGTTAGAGAAAACCATTATTAATATATTTATTTAGTTTCTTTTTGTCATGCATATATCTTTCTTTCATAAACACAATTATTAGAATACCTTGAGAGCTACTGTGTAGAAAGTTTGTCATACTAAGCAGCAAATTTTGTTCAAGTAACCTAAATTGTAATTTACTCTAAACCTTTGTGATATAAAACAGTTTTATCTTCATGGATTCTGTGTGTTCTGGAAGGGCTCAGCTATACTATTTGTTCCCACATGCCTTCTCATATGTGATTGCTGTAGGTGTTGGTTTTGTTCCCACATGCCTTCTCATATGTGATTGCTGCAGGTGTTGGTTTTGTTCCCACATGCCTTCTCATATGTGATTGCTGCAGGTGTTGGTTTTGTTCCCACATGCCTTCTCATATGTGATTGCTGCAGGTGTTGGTTGGGGCTGCAGTCAAGTGCAGAGCTGACTGGGGATAGAGGATCTGCTTCCAAGGTGGCTTACTCATGTGATTGAAAGTTAATACTGGCTGTTGACGGACAGCTTCAGTATTTTTCTATGTGGATCTCTCAATAGGGTTACTTGCTATCTTCATGACGTGGTAGCTGAATGGGATATCCAAGGGAGCAAGGTGAAGTCTGCAGTGCTCTTTTGGATCTGGTCTTGGACCAAAAAAAGCCTTCAATACCACTGTGTTCTATTGGCCACACAGGGTCAGTTGTGATTTCAGGTGGAGGGAGAGTATACTAGGCAAGTAAATCAGGAGATGAGAATCATTGTGTGTCACAGATTCTAAGACAAAGAAATTAAATTGCATGAAGGTTTTGGACAGTTTATCATGAAACCAGTATAGCATTAATGGAGATAACATGATGAATGCTCTTGAAGTCAGGTGGCTTTGAAACTGCTTAACTACCAAAAGAGTTATGATTAGTTAGTATTATGTGTGAGCATCTCTGTCAATATATCACAGGCCTATGTTATTCTTATTGTCCCTTCCTATTCATTATGATTAAAACAAGTTTTAAATAAATAGATAAAAATGCTGATAAATGTTCAGAATGAGAGTTGATTTAGTGGACTACAAAATCTAGATTACAGATTCTTTTTATGTGAGAATGCTAACCCAAGGCAACACAGTTAAATTTATTCATGGTTAGTGTGAATTTAAGCATGTGTTTATTTAAAAATCTGGTTCTTAAAATAAAGAATTTGGGATAGTAACTGGTATCCTAAGTTGGGTACTTTTATTGATCTTAGACTCAGTGTGGACTTTGACTCTCACATGAACTTTAAAAACAGCTATATATATATTTTTGGTTGAATTAATAAAATTAAACTGCCTAGAACTGTGCTGTCCTATATTGTAGCCACTGTCCACATGTGCTAAATGAGCACCTGAAGTGCAGTTAGCCTAAGTTCAGGAGTGCTCTAAGCATAAATTATACATTCCAGGTTTTGGAGGCTAAGTAAAAAAAAAAAAAAAAAAAGTAAAACATTAATAATATGTCATATTCAACATATATAAGATAACATTTTATATAGAAGTTAAATGCAACATATTCATGATTTGTAAACATTTTACTCTTTTTTTATTAATAGAGCTACAAAAATTAAACGTACTTGTGTAGTAGTTGCATTACAGTACTCTTGTTCAGTACTGCACTGGAACACATGAAGTAAATATTGCAGTGTTCTATGTGCCAGATGTTCACTTGGGAAGCTGGGCCCACCTGGAGATCATATGAAAGGGGATAGTCGTAATTCTCAAAGACTTAGAAACTGTTGATATAATGAAGGAATTAGATATGTAGCTATGAATAGAGAAAACCTGGCAAAATACAGGGAGAATAATATGCATCTTGGGTGTTGAAGGGCTGTCAGAGAGAATAGAAGCTAGATGTATTTCTTATTGTAAAACTGAGGCTGGTAATAACAAATGTCATCAGGAAGGCAGATTTGGCTCAGCATAAAGAAGGCCAATCTAACAGTTCCTTGTTCAGTGATACAAGGGCAGGAGTGGGAGGCGAAAGCCTACTCTCTTTAGAAATTTTCAAATGGTGGATGGATAACTCTGGATTATAGTCACAATAGAAAGGAATCTTGCACAGATGAACTGTGTTGGAATAGTTACGTTTCAAAGTCTTTTTTATTCTTAGAAAAAGAACAGCTTTTTCTCTGAAATACATCATACCATAAACATAGGAAGAAAGAGTTGTGTGATTCTTCCACTAATACGTCAAGTTTGAAATCTTGCAGAATATACAGTCCTGGGATTTTATTTCCATAGATGTCAACCAAAAGCAGTAGACATTGCTTTATTTAGCCATATCTATTTTGAAAAAGATGAAATATAGAAAAACTTTTCAGAAAAAAAAATAACAAAAATCATTCTTACACTTCAAAGTAGAAAATTTCAAGTAAGAAAAAAAAATATGTACACATGGAAAGAAATTCAGATATAGGGTTTTCTGATTATACCAAGGGACAACAATGTTATGATTCCTAACTGGGATTTACACTAATTAATTTGTAATTGCTTTTATGTTGCCAATTTAAAAAGAAAAAAACAGTTAAACTTGTGTGTAAGTAAATTAAGCAGCTCAAAGATAGTGCGTGGTGTAAGGAGCCTCTTAACTAGCCAAACCGAAAGGACCTAAGCATTTACCGAATAAAGAGGGAGCAGAGAATGAAACTAGAGTAATGAGGCCATGCATTTCTAAAAGAACTCAGCCAGAAAATGACTGAGACTTACTGTCAACAAATTGAGACTTCATTTTTAAGAGCATTTTTTTTGTTTATATATAAGATTTAATTCCATGGACAGAGAAGCCTGGTGGGCTACAATCCGTGGAGTCGCAGAGTCCGATAGGACTGAGCGACTAACACACACACACACACACACACACACACACACACACACACACACACTTCAGGGTACCTGAAACATAATGAAATGTTGCATAATCATAGTTAATTTTACTTATTTGTATTTAATTATGTTCAATATTCATTTTCTCTTGTAACTTTGAGATCATTTAAGCCTCTACTGCTGCTGCTGCTAAGTCGCTTCTGTCGTGTCCGACTCTGTGCGACCCCGTAGACGGCAGCCCACCAGGCTCCACCGTCCCTGGGCTTCTCCAGGCAAGAACATTGGAGTGGGTTGCCATTTCCTTCTCCAGTGCATGAAAGTGAAAAGTGAAAGTGAAGTCGCTCAGTCGGTCCGGCTCTGCGCGACCCCATGGACTGCAGCCCTCCAGGCTCCTCCGTCCATAGGATTTTCGGATGCCATTGCTTTCTCTGTTTAAGCCTCTAACTAGACCTTAATTGGTGTGACATCCCCAACACCAAGTTCCATGCAGCTGAGCACCATTGTCATTTGTTTCTTGAACAAGTGGATGACTCCACAGGAGGCTGACAAAAATTCACCTCCCAGGGGGAGAGGACCTACTCTCTGGCTCTTCTGCTTAATAGCCTTCCGAGGCTCTCTATCAAAATAAGAGATACTTTACAAACATGATGAAAAGTCAGTGCTATTCATGTGAAATTTGATCTTCATAAAAGAGATAAATGAAATAATCAGAGTTCTTCACATCTAATTTTTCATCTTGAGCTAGTTTTTTCACCTATAATTTTACACTTGCATTTATGAATAGTAGCTGATTGACAATTATTTAATCATTTTTTAAATTTTTGAATAGAAAAATGGTTCTGGCTATAATACCAATGCAAAAACATTAATAGTTTTCAATATAGGGTATCACTCTGTCATTATTACTTTTCCCTGTATATGGAATCAAGGAGCAGATTTTTATCATTTATGTTTACCATTGTATTTTACTTAATATGGTGCCTATCATGCATAATAACACATTCTGTTGCCTTTATTTGCAAATTCAATCATACCATGAGACCAAAATAGTGATATGTATGTTCATTTAATCTCTCTTATAATTGACACAGGAAAGTATTTTTATGTTTATTGGTGTGATGCAGAATGGAGGCATATTTGATGCTGTTTTTAGTCATGATGTTAATAAGGAATAGAAAGGTTAAAACTGACTATAATTGAATTATTGCACATTAGAGCTGTACCTATTAATTATTCATAATAGAAAACAAGGTCTTGGTTTTCAGAAAAATGCTCCAAATTACTGTAATTTTCATAAAAAACACAGAGCCTTTTTTCCTGTTGTTGGACATTTAGGTTATTTCAGACTTTCCGTCTATCTAAATAATGTGTAATTATCATCCTTGTACTTAAAACTATGTCCACATTTCTAATAAATCACTGAGTTGGATGATCAATTTTGTAAGGGTTATACTTGCTTCCAAGAAGCTCATCTCAAATAACACTTCTATTGCCTCTGAATTATCATGTGTTCTTTTAATGTAAACTTTTAGCATTATTAATGTTGTTGATGAGAAATTTGAATAAATCATTTAAGAGATTTGATGAAGACCTACTAGATAGAAAATAGCAGAACATATCACAATGTAAGGATGTTTTTTCTCGAAATAAGACATTACAGTCATGCAACATAAATTTATTCAACACCTGTTTATAGAGAGCTTACTATGGGCCCAGCACTGTTCTATGCATCATGGATACAGCCCTGGACAAAACAATGAGAATATCTTGTCCACATGGAACTTACATACTGAAAGAAAGAGAATAATGAAAATAAATGAGTAATTTATATATCATGTTAGATGGTGCTGAGTGGTAGGGGACTTTTTTTAAATCTTACTTTTATTTTTATTTACTTTTATTTTTAAATATAGGTTCACCAGAAGTTACAACATAGCACAGAGTCGTGTCTGTACCCATCATCAAGCCTTCTCACTTGGCGATATCTTACATAACTATCATGCATTCTTAAAGCCAGGAATAGTGTATTTATAAAAAATCATACAATAATATTACTGAGAATTTACCATATTTTGCATACACTCATCTTTTGGCAAGTCCTTGTATGTATTTCTGTTGCATTTTCTCACTTATAACCAATGTCACTACCATAATTAAGATACACATCTGTCACCACAAAGGGAATCTCTTATGCTGCTTCTTTATGGTTATACCCCCCGACCCCTGCCTCTAAACTCTGGTGACCACTGTTCTCCATCTCTATAATTTTATTATCTCCAGCATGGTATATAAATTGAATCATACAATATATAATATTTTAAGATTGACTTTTAGTTTCTTATTTTCAGTATAATGCTCTTAAGGTCCATATAAATTTCTTTGTATTTGTTCCCTTTTATTGCCAAGTAGTACATAGAAATGTATGAAGCAGAAAAAATGTATGAAGAAAAAAATGCCACAAGAAGTGTAAAGTTTTCAAGAATGGTTAGTACAGGCATTCCCGAGGAAATGACATCTAAGCATATGGTTAAGGATGTGAGCAAAGACTCTTGTGCTTATCTGAAGAAGAGCTTCTTAGATGGAGGGAATGTCAAGACCTTGGTCCTGAGTAAAAGTTTGGAAAAGCAAGGAAACTCATAGTGGCTAGGGCAGTAGGAGAGAGATAGCAGCATGAAAAGATGACATCAAGGCTAACAGGGGGAGATCTCTTAATTCTCTGC
The DNA here is from genome assembly GCF_023091745.1 of Budorcas taxicolor. Classification (NCBI taxonomy): domain Eukaryota; kingdom Metazoa; phylum Chordata; class Mammalia; order Artiodactyla; family Bovidae; genus Budorcas; species Budorcas taxicolor. The sequence continues at coordinate 111,740,633 of NC_068911.1, forward strand.
AGACTCTCCACAATTAATATAACTGCAATGACCGTATAACTCGAGTGATTATATAACAGCTGTGACTCAACAGAAGGTATTTTTAAAAGTTGAAAAGAGTGAGAGTAAAAACCAGTGCTCTATCATTACGAAATACCTTTTTCTTTTAGAGTGTAATTTTATCTTTAAAAAGGATTAACTGAATTTTTTATTCCATTTGTGAAATGTTTGTGCTGATTTTATCAAATTGTTTAAGTCATTTTGTCATTAAGTGGAAGGAACATATATTCTATTCTTTTCCTTATTCATAACCCACTGGTATCTGCAGACCTCATTCAGAGGGCAAAAAAGTTTTAAGATGGCATCTCCTGTGATTCAAAGGGCATTCCATCAAAGTATGGTCTTCATTACAGCAAAATCTCTTGAAAGTCAGGGAAAATGAAGGTGAAGTCTTACCAGACACATTCTGTGGTTCTTTGTGGTCATCTCAGATGTCAAACACTCAGTGGACTCACCAGAAAAGCCAGTCCATTTGGAAAATTGTATGAGGTGAGCCAAGTGTTAGCTTTCACCCATTCAAAGAATAGGAGTCTACTTTGTCTCTTTGACAGTTCTCAAAAGCAGCTCAATAAATGAATAAACAAATTCTGAATTGAACTGGTATTGGGAAGAGCTGGCAATCCTAATCTTTCTTCACACATATGTTGATAATAAACAATAAATTCTCAGGTAAAAACACAGCCACACACATAGTAGTTCATTCATTTCAGCTAAATACCAGCTTTTCCATGAAAACTTTCTCTCCTTCCTTCTGTACTATGCAGTTAGAAACTTACCTCCTCAGCATGTGATGCTGTATTTCCACCATCAAATATAAGCTCCCTGAGGGCAGATACTATTTTTTCCTTCATTTATTTTTCCTACCATATCTAAAGTGGAGTAAAAAGCACTAGACACTCTGTAAAGAATGAATACATTTCTCTTACATCAAGGAACACAAGCTATGAGTTGCAGGTGTGCTTGGAAATATGGCTACTGCTGTAAACAATTCTAGACATTCGTTTAATGAGCAGCAACATCTGATTACTATCCCTTCTATAAAACAAGGAATTAAGAGATGAAACCTAACTGCCAAGAACCAATAGGGGAAAATTTTCATTCTGTTTACTTGAGTGCCTGCTGTGCAAGTGACATATTAATATTAAATGTGTTTTTATTTAATAATCACATCATAAAAGGGGAAAGAATTAATTATTTGAAAAAATTAAAAGCATTTACTACCCACTGTGTAGGTAAAGGAAAGAAAAAGAAAAGAAAACTGAAGAAACAGTAGCTTTCACATGCTTATTTTCTCCCCAAAAGTGTGAGATGGTAAAACTGAGAAATAAAATGTGCTTTTAAGTATTTATAATATTGTGTCATGAAAACAGTAATGAAAATTCCTTTATGAGGTTTATTTATAGGATATTAAATAATCCTTAGAACATTGTCAATATAGTCAGCTTTCTGGGATTACAGTATTGGTTGTTCTTGTTTTAATTTCTTGTTTAACATTTAAACATTCTGGGCTACCTGCCACACAGGTGTTTATGACTGATATAATGGAAGATAAACAATTGCTATTTCTGCAGGTTTTTCAGCACTGAGATCAAGTTTTGCATTTACTTTATATTAATTCCTAGGCACTCACATCTTTAAACATTAGGAATGAAAGTGTAATCTCAAAAGAAGCAATAGGAAATACAAGACAACTTGGTCAAAGTTATAAACTTTATATAGGGAATTATTTGATATCTGTCCCAGAATTCATTCTAGTGCAAAATTTAACCATACATCCAAAAACTATTTATTCAGCCCTTTTCTCCAATCAAGTATAGAGCTCTGATTAGAAGTTTTTCAGTCTGGCTCAGTTTAGGTCTGGTTCATTTTATGGATCAGAGCTAAATTAGGCCAAGTATATTCAGACAAGTTCCCACTTAAGGGCAATGTAATATAAGACATTAAAGCATATGCTGCCTTAAAATTGTAGCTCCACATATAAAGAGGTGCAAAATGTTCCTCACCTGCTGCCAGAGGTGAATTGAAATGGTGGAAATGGACCTAGTGATAGTTTGGGACTATTTCCATTTGCTTTATTTCATCTTATATTTTCTGTTTGGTAAATAGACCATCCACTTAAGTTTAGTCTTCAGCATTTGTTGCCCAAATTATTTCTTTTTTTTCCAGGTTAAGAGAGGTGTTCTGGGACAGTTACCAACAAGTCACAGGATGTTTATGTTAGAAGGGACTTTAGAACACTCTGATTCATTACTGAGGAAATTGAGGCCCAGAAAAGTCAAATGACATAAGACCATATAGTGGCAGAGTTTGATCTAGATATTGGTTCTCTATATTCCAAGGATTTTTTCCATTATCCTTCAAAATATTCCGTATAGTTAGGAGAGGGAAAACTTATATTCCCTCCAAAAATGTTTTAAAAAGACACATGTATCTTAAGCCTTTCAAATACTAATTATATTATAGATTTCCCATACATCAACTCATTCATTTTCAAGTAATTAAATATAAAGAAATGTGCTAGGAATTAAGAATAAAAATAGTTAAATATAATTCCTGCTTTTTGTTTGAAGAGTTCATACTCTAGTGGGCAAATTTGTATAAATGGAAGAATTAAATGTGAATGAGGATTGATCTTTAAGAGCCAAGAAAGTTCAAAATTTCCTGAAAAGAACATCAAAACTCTATCTTCAAGATTGGGTAGGAGTTGTCTAGGATTAAGCAAATAAAGTGGAGAGATGCCTTGAGGCACAGACAGAACCAGAGTTATGAAAGGTCCCAGCATGTGTACAGAGCAGTGAGATGCTTGGTGTGGTAAAAATGTTGAAAAGTGAAATGTAGAAGTGATTCAGAAGAATTTTATCTGCTTGCTAATTATTGTCAGTCTCTGAATTTAGTATGTGTGTGTGTGTGTGTGTGTGTGTTTGTGTGCATCTTCAGTCATTACAGCTGTGTCTGACTCTTTGAGATCCATGCACTGTAACCCACCAGGCTCCTCTGTCCATGGGATTTTACCACCAAAAGTTCTGGAGTGGGTTACCATGCCCTTCTCCTGGGATCTTCCCGACCTAGGGATCAAATCCGTGTCTCCTGCATTGCAGGTGAATTTTTTTTTTTTTTTTTTTTTTTTTTTTTTTACCACTGAAACATTGCAGCTGTGAGCAGTGAATGACACTGGGATTTGTGGCCTCTGGAGGAAAGGAATTCAATCCAGGACCAGAGATGGGGCTTGATCACTCGGAGCTTTTGTGTAGAGGAGTTTTATTAAAATATCAAAGGGATAGAGAAAGCTTCTTACATAGACATCAGAAGGAGACAGAAAAAGTGCTCCCTTGCTAGTTTATAGCAAGGCATTTTATACCTGTTAGAATGCTGCTAGGAGATCCAACCAGTCCATCCTAAAGGAGATCAGTCCTGGGTGTTTGTTGGAAGGACTGATGTTGAAGTTGGAACTCCAATACTTTGGCCACCTGATGCAAAGAGCTGACTCATTGGAAAAGACTCTGATGCTGGGAAAGATTGAGGGCAGGAGGAGAAGGGGACGACAGAGGATGAGATGGTTGGATGACATCACTGACTCAATGGACATGGGTTTGGGTGGACTCCGAGACTTGGTGATAGACAGGGAAGCCTGGCTGTTCCTGAGGTCACAAAGAGTCAGACATGACTGAGTAACTGAATTGAACTCAACTGAATCAGATAAAAGAAATACCTCAAGACTGAGTTGCACCAGGCTCTTCTCCTATAATATATATTTTGAGATAGAATCATCTCAAAGGGGATAGAATCATCTACAGGGGGAATCATCTCTGGCCATAAAACAATTCTGGCCATAAAACAATTGACATGAATCTTGAAGAAAGGCAGATTTCCAAGCAAATACATCCTTTCATTGACATAGCTTAAGAAAATATTTCCACAAGAAAAACACATTGGTTAGCTCAAGGTTCAAGATAAAGTTCAGGCAGATCCAGGTGTCTTCATGATAACACAGGATTAGAAGAAAATAAAAACAAAAAAAGCCTGCCACTTGCCGTTTATTTCCTCCTGCCACTTGAGAACCTCTGTCCTCCTTCCCAAGGCTGTTAACCCTCTCACTAATGAGCCAATGGAGAAGTCCCCTAAAGTTAGATGTGATGAAACAAAAGCATGAATTCCCAAATCCTCAATTACTTACAGACTCCAAAGAGCACAGAAGTTTTTGATATCAGGCAAAACTGCCAATTTGTTATCAGAGAGTTTGCCTCTTTGTGGCATCTCTGGGCCTAATGAGCTGGGCAAGATCATAAGAAACTACAGGTTCTCTTTTCCCCTCTCTGACCTAAGATTAGCAGTGAAAGTTGCTATTTTAATCCCCTATCTTCCATGTCCTCATGCTTGGTACTCAGGACTTTTCTAATCCTTCTTAACCTTATTAACAATCTCTTTATTTGGGAGTGGAAAAGGGGGGCAAACAGAAGCTCTGAGCAATCCCTAACTTTAGGAATGCCCCTCTTAGACTTGCTTTGGGGCATGGTATAATTTTCTTTGGATTTTCTATTTCTGGGAGGTAGTGGCACTGATAGATTTCATCCTCTCCCTTCCCAACTGATCACTAGAATTTCTATCAGAGATAAGACAGTCGAGACCTACTTGACTGGATATTATCAGTCAGATGAACATTTCATTGATTAAAATTTAAATAAGAAAATTGAATGGCAAGTGCTATTCTAACCCAGTATTAAGTATGCATATTTTGTGTATATATGTATGTTGATATGTACTTTCATTCATGTAGGTAGACCATTCTGCAGTTATATTTATATTTGCAGGTGTACTCAATCTGGATAAACTAAAATGTAAAATACATTCCTGGTTCCCTTGCAATGGGATAAGAGATGTATTTTCTTCCCTTTCATTCATTTGTGGTTATCCATATCATTTTTTTTTTCTTTTCAACATTCTTGCATGCATGCATATTAAGTAAATTCAGTCATGTCCAACTCTTTGTGTTTATGGACTGTAGCCCACCAGTCTCTTCTATCCATGGGACTTTCCAGGCAAGAATATTGGAGTGAGTTGCCTTTCCTCCTCCAGGGGACCTTCCTAACTCAGGAATCAAACTCACATCTCTTATGTCTGCTGAATTGGCAGGTGAGTTCTTCACCACTAGCTCCAGCTGGGAAGCCCTCACTCCTTATTTATTTTGCAGTGGTAACTAACAGGTTATCTACTCTCATTAAAATGAATTAAATAATCATGTTGTGATGAAATATAGATGTAGTTGTTACTATTCAGTTGCTAAGTTGTGTCTGACTCTTTGCGACCCCAGGAATTGCAATATGCTAGGCTTCCCTGCCCATCACTATCTCCCATAATTTGCTCAAACTCATGTCCATTGAGTCAGTGGTGCAGTCCAACCATCTCATCCTCTGTTGCCCCCTTCTCCTCCTGCCCTCAATCTCTCCCAGCATCAGGAACTTTTTCCAGTGAGTTGGCTCTTCCCATTATGTGGCCACAGTATTGGAGCTTCAGCATCATTTCTTCTAATGAATAGTCAGGGCTGATTTCCTTCGGTATTGACTGGTTTGATCTTGCTGTCCAAAGGGATTCTCAAATGTCTTCTTCAGTACAATTCAAAAATATCAGTTCTTTGGCACTCAGCTTTCTTTATGATCCAACTCTCACATCTGTACATGACTACTAGAAAAACCATAATGTTGACTATATGGACCTTTGTCACCAAAGTGATGTCTCTGCTTTTAATATGTCATCTAGGTTTGTCATAGGTTTAGGGATAGAATAAAAATGAAGACACTGATAACTGAACCTCTTAAAGACTAATAATATTACTTGCATTTGACTCTTTTATTTGCAGATTATAAAGGGATTGGGAGTGTTTTTGAGAAACTGAATGTCTGAATCCTTTGAAAGAGCTGTCAAAGTGGGATAGTCTAGTTAATAGGAGGAAAACTTGGGGAAAGATAGACATTTTACCTATTTTATCATGTAGGACTACAGGGCTTTCCTAGCTCCTCTTATTCTGTTTGCAGTGTTGCAGCTTCATCACATCTACATGCGATGAAGATTAATTATTAGATCTTACTGTTAGACCTACTATCTGATGAGCCTGATGGGAAATGATTATGAAATCCTTGGAAATTATGATCCTAGCCTTTGAGAACCTTGTAATTTGATATTCTTTCCTTGACTCATTTTTAGATCTGCGTTCTACCCTTTATTCCTGATACTAAATGTCACCTCATATCCATTTCCATCCTGATATTGCCTTACAGAAAAACTCTAAGCAAGACATGAATGATAACTTACTATAAAATTCCCAGTGAGGTCATTCTTCATCTTTCATTTTGTTAAATAATTGGAGAACTATTTTAAAAGCTGTCTGGCTGTAACATAAAGCCATTTTGGAAGGATGTTTTGCAGAGTTATAGCACTGAAATCATTTTTATTAGAACTTCAAGATCTTTGAAAAAGTTCCTTTGTATATGAGAATATTTAAGGCTTCTATGATATATTAGTAGCTTATATTAAAAAGAAAGCACAATGCCTTATCTCATTTGCTGTTTCTAAATCTGTTTCATAAGTCTACATCAGATATGCTTTTCTAAAAAGGCTTATAAATGATTTTATTAGGGAAAAATGTTAGAGGAACAGGAGTATTTCATATTTCTTTACATGTAAGAAAAGCACTCCCTTAATAGTCTTGAGTAGAAATAGCAGTTTAACTTATTAGAATAAAATCTATTTCTTTTATGTTTCATTGTTCAAATGCATTTTACTTAATACTCCAATTAGACTTGAAAATAGTACTTGAATAAATAAGTCATTTTAACTTTTGCACAATAAAATCTTGATTAGCTAGAACAAAACTAACAAGAAATATCAATTTACCAGAATGAATTAAATTGTAAGGCAACTCAAAAGTACCTGGAATTTAGAAAACGATATTAGAAAATTTGAGGGGATTGTGCTAAAGGTTATAATCATCTAATCTGATTATTTTGCTTTTTATGGTTTTAAAATCACAGTAGATATTTAAGTCTTCTCGGATCATTAAAGCAGTTTTCTTCTGTTTCTTAGGTTCTTCTTACAAACCAAGGAAGTGGAATAAAATATTCATAGCATAATCAACAAAAAATGAAAGAAAATCTTCTGATGATTTCTTAGTTAGCCAGGGTCAACATAGCTTCTTTGCTGGCATTGTGTTGAAAATACATACATGGAGAAGTTGATAAGGGGGTTTGTCAAATAGACAAATTAGGACACAAAAGTACAGAGAGACAAAGACTTACCATACAGGGAATGTTCTTTAACCTCAGTGTCAAAAAGTCAGTGATGTCATGAAGAGCTTTAGCTACTTCCTCAACAGATCTCTAAGCCCTTTTTTATTCAAACATTAGTGACTCTAAAGAAGACATTATTCCTGGCCTCTAGGAATTTACCATCTAATGACAGAAAGTGGAGGAAGCTAGCAGCTGCATAAAGTGCCATATGCACCAAATTTAATTACTAATTAGACACACTTAAAATACTCATCAATAAATGACATAGCCATGGTGGATGTATTTACAGTATAAACAAATCTGCACTTTAAAGTAACTACTAATTGCTTGAAGATAGCTTTTATTTCCATCTCAGTTATAGTTAGTGTTGCTTGATTCTATGGAAGCAAGGCAATATATCTTGTAACTAATTTATAATAGTTATAAAATTATCCTTTTCTTTTACCAAAATATAATATTCCCTCAGTTTTTGTTTCTGTTAACAGTATTATTACCCATCTAACCAGCAAACTTGAAGTTCCAGTTATCTTTGTATTCCTATCACCATCACTCATCCAGTTGTGTTTTGATGTCAACAAATCAGCCTAATGCTTCTGCATTTCCACTGCAGACTTCCTAAGGCCCCTTTTAATCCTTTCCTTTGCTATGGTTGTGGTTTAGTAGCTAAGTCATGTTCAACTCTTATGTTTCCTTAGCTGGGACTCCAGAAATCACTTCCCTACTACTTCCAGATTCATACAAATATTAAAGCATTGCTTTGTTTGGATAAATGGATTTCCTGAAAACCTTTTCCTGAAAATGGCCCAGTGCTTTCTGTTGAATAATGTACAAAGAAGTCAACCAGGCATCATGCCAATACCATAAACCCAGATCTGACTTTCTGACACCGCTTTCTCTGTCTACGTTAATGATCCCTTTGCATCGTAAACATGCAGTTACACCTTTTCCTTTCTTACTACCTGTGCTCACAGGTGTTGCTCTCTCACCTCCATCACTGTTTATCATACTTTATCTATCCTTTACTCTTTAGTTCAAAGATGTAATCTCCCATGTGTTCTTTCCTTACCCCTTCATTTCAAGATAACCTTTTCTATCACTTAGATCTTACAAACTTATCCACTAGTCCTATGATACTTTATACATATTGAGTTCTGTAAGTCAAATCATCTATGTGTCTCTTTGCCCTCATCTATTAATTACATTTCTAAAAAACCATACTCCTCAGAATGTCTATCATCTTTCACCTGGATTGCTACAGTAGACTCCTGATTGGTCTTCCTACTGCCATGGCCGCTACTTCCTTTCTTGTTCATTCTCCACCCAGAAACAAGGATGATTTCTTAAACAAAACATAGATATGAGCATGTCAGTCACTAAAATTAGTGAATGACACCACATTAGGATAAATCCCAACCTTTTTGAAGGTTTACAGTGATTCATAAACTCTGGATTATGTCTGTATCTCTGGCTTTTCCCTTCTCCACTATCTTTCTTTATTATCTATGCACCAGGACATTTGATGAAATGTATTTTTGAGTATATTATACTCTTTCTTACTGCACTTTACATATAATAATCTCCCAACTGTAATGTCCTTTCCTGCAACACAATCACCTTTGATCCAGGCATGGATGATGTTCAGTAGAGCATCCTTTATACATCCTTTGTGTAATACACTGCTTGATATTTGGAAAGCAAGTCCATCCATTCAGGTTAGGTAGAACCAGTCCCAGTCATGAAATGTAAGTCATTTCAGTCATACAAAAGGTGGGAGAGAAAATTTTCTTAGGAAAGTCCAAATGCTATTAAGAAAATGAAAGAAAGAATAGATTCTAGTTTGGCAACAGTGAAACTCCACTCTAGTCAGTAATGGCATGTAGGTATAACTGTACGTAATTACAGAAGCTCTTTACTCAGTTGTAAATTACAGCAATAGTTGGTTAGATTATGAGATATGAATAAAAATAAATAAAACCTGTCATCATATATTATATGCATATCCATCCAACAGCTAAAGTTAGCTGACTTGATTCTTTGGCCCAGGTAGAACTTTTCATCCTCATAACATCAATTTCTTTAACATCATTATTGTCATTGCTCCTCAGAAACATTGCTCTGCTCTGACAGCTGTAATGAAATGCACGATACATACAAAATGTTCTTGAAACCACGCTCAAGGGAATATGCAGAGCACATATCTGAAACAGATGAACAGAGTTCCTAGTGCACTTTACATCAAGAAATATCTACTTCACTTTCTAACTGCTTTTCATGCAGAAACTGACTCCCATTTTTGTTTATCGTGAAGTTCTCACTAGCCATCTGCTTAGCCTATGACCTATTTTATTTCTCAAATTTTCAGTTGAGATGAAAATCAACTTTAAATCTTTTTTAAAGGAATGTGAAAAAGCTAAATATGGGGTTGCAGCTGGTTCAGACTTTCTGCTGAAATTATTATGGCCTGGTATAATTTAAGATCTATTTATGTAATTGTCTTGAACCAGGGAAAACAATCAAAGAAAGCTGCATGTTACATCATTTTGTCACAGTCAAATATATTAAAAGAGACTCTGTCCTTGTCCTCTTGTTTAAATAATTTCACTCCTAAATAATAATCTTGCTCACCCACAGATGTGTTAGGTTGACCCTCATGATATTGGTTGAAATACTGACTTAAAAAGTTCAAAAACAGATTAGTTGTCAGCATTTGAAATTGGGAAATTTTACATACAAATCCATATTTTTTTCCTCTTAAAAACTTGGAAGATCTTTCAATATTGGCATATTGAGATAGGATTTCCATGGGCAAAAGATGACTGGCCTTCATAGATACTTCATTCTTTTTTGGTTAACTTTGATACTCATAATTTGTTTGTTTGTTTTCCTTTATTGTGAAGTAAAAGTCTCTCAGTCGTGTCCAACTCTTTGCAATTCTCCAGGCCAGAATATTGGAGTGGGTAATCTTCCCCTTCTCCAGGGGTCTTCCTAACCCAGGGATTGAACCAAGGTCTCCTGCATTGCAGGCAGATAATGTTGTCTTAATTTCAAGTGTACAGCAAAATGACTCAATTATACACATACACACACACACACACATATTCTTTTTCAGATTTTTTTTTCCTTATAAGCTATTGCAAGATATTTTGTATAGTTCCTTGTGCTATATAATAGGTTGATTATCTACTTATATGTAGTAGTGTGTATATGTTAATCTCAGTCTCCTAATTTATTTGTAACCTCCCCCACCCCTCACCTCTATCCCCTTTGGTAACCACAGGTTTGTTTCCTTTCTTTTTTAGCTTTTTTTTTTTTTAAAATATATATTGGAGTATAGCTGATTAACAATGCTGTGATAGTTTTAGGTAGATAGCAAAGGAACTTGACCATACATGTACATGATTCCTTTCTCCTTCAGTTCTTGCATACTCCACTTATTTATACTATCTGTCAAGCTTTTATAGACATTTCAGAATATAACAATTACTTATCAGAATTAGAATCTTGGAAAGGAGTTGACCAAAATGAACAGCATATGGAGTTCAATATCAAATAAGATTGGGGCGTCTATCTTAGCTCATTCAGTAAAGAATCTGCCTGCAATACAGAGGACCCAGGTGAGATCCCTGGTCAGGAAAATTCTATGGAGAAGGAAATGGCAACGCATTCTAGAATTATTGCCTGGGAAATCCTTGTCTGTCACCTTATTGTTATATCAATAGAATAGCAACTATAAGAACAGATATCCTATATCCACTCTAGGCAGAGAGGTGAAGGTAATAAAATGCGAAGGGCTATATCAATTCTGTTTACACCTTTTTATCTGTTAAACAAAATATGTCCATGAAATCTCAACTAGCTAACTTTAACTAAGGCAACATCTCTGTTCAAGAGAAAATAAATTATAATGATTCATTTAGAAAAATCATAATTTATCCCCTCGGGATAACATAGGATTTGCCCTCCCCAAGGTTGTTACCTTAGCACAACATATTTTCCTTAGCACAACAAGTGGAAATGAGGAGGAGACAGCTGTGTAGACATTGATCAAAATTTGTCACACAAGACTTCTATGCCCCCAATCAATTTCAAAGGACTTCACTATAAATTTTGTCTTGTACTTTAGAAAGGCCCCTTCCAAAATAACCATTGTCTCACACTAACAGAAATATTATCAAATCAATCAATATTTTCTGATAGATGAAGCCACTGAGTTTTTCATTCTGGAGACTTTTCATCTTTTATTCTGGGTTTCAGTTGACCTTGGCAAGTGATACGTATGTTGAGGGAGGTGGAAGATTTTCTAAGGCAGTATCATTTTAGGGTATAATGAATTCAGGGGCCAAAAAAAATTTTAAAGCATCTTTGTTAGTAGTCCTTTGAAATTGATTGGGTGCATAGAAGTCTTGTGTGACAAATTTTGATCAATATCTACACAGCTGTCTCCTCCTCATTTCCATATTCTGTGCTGCATATTGAATAATCATTAATAAAGTATATTATTAGTTCACAATACTCAAGATTGTGTTTTCCAGACTGGGATGGTGTTAAAGAATGAATTAAGCAGAAAGACAAGATTGGGAAGAGATCAAAATTTCTTTATAACTTCTGTCTTTTTAAAACATTTCTTTTCCTTTGAATTTAGGCAAGATGAGATTATATAATATATGAAAAAAATTTACTTATACTTTAAATTCCTATATTTATGGCCTGAAATTTGAAACTAAGTTGACCCAGCTGTGATGAATCAAAAGATGGTAAAAAGAATAGAGGACTTAGATCAAAACCTTCATATAGTTATGGTTGTCTGGCTAAGGAATGAATGGATTTAAAGGGAATTCACTATTGCAAAAGCAATTCAGATAAATTTAATGTGAACATTTCCATGTGTACTTTTGAATTATTCATGTTATCCAGATTTTATCAATTTATAAATAAGTATATAGTCATTTGACTTTCAAAAGCATATCCTGTAGATACCATAGGCTTGATATACTTGATATAAATTATGAAATCACAGAATAACATTACCATGAATTTTTATATTCAAATGCAGACTATCTCTTTGCTCATAGCTCTTCTTCTTACTCATCTAAATAATATGAAGCCAATATAAATTATATTTGTAAGTTGGAATTATCACTGTTTCATGATTAAAAAGTACATAAACATTAATAAATTGTTTTCAAATCTGTAATTGTATACACTTATAGTTCTTCCTCAAAAAATTTCTTTTTCATTTTAACTTTGAATGTATAAATAGAATGGCATATTAAGATAAAATATTTTGATTATTGAGTATCATACAAAAAGAAATGAGAGGATTCTAATTGTATGAGGACATTGATTGAATATATTATTGAGTAAATTGAAGTTAGTATTTACAAAACAAATGGTGTATTTCACTTTGTACTATGAGCTTTCTAGCAAAATGATCTATTCTAATTCTTTCATATAGACCACCCCATAAGCACATGATTGGGACCGTGCTGGGAAGATGCCCTCTCAGATGCTCTTTTGACTCAAAAAAATTATGCTGCAGTGTGCTTTTCTTTAGATGATTTTTATTATGCCATTCAAACAACTCCCTAAATAACATACTGTGAACTGAATTATTCAGTTTCAGGTGGAGTGAATAAAAAGAACCAGATCCAGATTAGTTTCTCTATTCTATCTTTTTATTTCTCTCTGTCTCACTCTCTCTCAGACACACACACACACAAACATGCATGCACATAACAAAAGAACAGCTTTCTCCAGGTCCCTAAACGTATTAACTGAAAAACTTTATCTAAGTTTAAGGCCAGTGGTTATTCAGTGTTATTCTCTGCAACTTACTTTGCCCCCTACCTAAAATTTGGACGTGATCTTTGGCACAACTTAAGGAGTTAAAATTGCAGAAAATTTTATCAGACATGAGAAAATAGAATTTAAATCATAAATGTGCCCTCACATGAGTTCACCACAACGATAGCAAATGGTAACAAGAGAATCAAGATTCATTACATTTTCAGTTGCATTATCATTTTGCATCACTAAGATAGTCATTTATTATTTTTGAAAAGGACACCATCAAAGATGTCATTCCCTAGGTTTACAAGTATAGTAAAGACTAATATTTGTTCTTGGGCAATAGCAATTTGAGCACCTACTATGTGATGGGAAGATGAAATAAATATATTAAATATGTATGTTCCCAGCCTCAATTACTACATGTATTGGTGAGAGTAGACTCCATCTATACTGCGTTCATAAATCAAACCTGATCTCAGATAGTTAATGCAATCTCACACCCCAGAGATAACTGTTAAGAATGACTTCCCCAGTGGTTCAGTGGTAAAGAATCCACCTGCAGTGCAGGAGATGCAGGAGATGCAAGTTTGATCCCTGGGCAGGAAAATCCCCTGGAGGAGGAAATAGTAACCCACTCCAGTATTCTTGCTGGGGGAAACCAGGACAATTCCACGGACAGAGGAGCCTGGTGGGCTACAGTCCAGAGGGTTGCATAAATGTCAGACACAACTGAATGACTGAGTATGCACAAGTGGTTCCTCATGAGTCTTTCCAATCTTCTCTCTTCATAGCAACATATACACTCAAGCACATACAGAGTTTTATACAAAGGAACTAGTATCCCGGAAGCTGTTCTGTAGGAGGCGTTATTTATATTTAACCATTTTTATAACATATCTTTAAATGAAAAAAAAAAGCATAAATATAGTCTCCTTCTTTTGCATCAAATCATTAAAATCATTTCCTTGGTTTGTATTATGATCTCTGCCTCTTGTTCAAATTTACCTATTTTACTGTATAAATCACCCACTACCTATTGGATTGAACATTCTGTTGGAGTTCTTTCCAGAAACATTCATTTCTAATACAGAGGTATCTCTATGTCTCCCTTAAACTCCTTATGAGTGCTATGAAAAAAAGTCTTAATTCCTGTGCAAATACGCAGATTTTCATGCCTCTGTAACAGAGAGAAGAAGGTGACTGTGACAGGACATCAGTATTCTCATTCCTACTGCCCTTATTTTGGTAACTGATGTTTGATACCAACATTAATGAGGGAATTTATACCCAAACTAAAAATCAGAGGCAGAAATAAGTCTTCTTTTCAAAGGCACTGCTTCCTGTCTTATGTTCTGTTCTCTAGAGATTGGGAATACATGATTATGTTCCTTTTTCTTATCTAAAAACCATACCCCCTAACTCATTCTTGATGTCTTCCTACTTTCTTACATATTAACACTTCAGGAAATAGCGAAAATACTAATGTTTGTAAGCCTGATATGATGACATGTGTATGTCATTTTTATCATGAGTGAATTTATTTGCAGGGGGTGTGGAGAGGGGATGGGGTTACCTGGAGAAGATTTCTCTGTAGCTTCTAGTTTCTTCAAATATACTGCCAGAGTATACACTTCTTTCTGTATGTATTTCCAAGACATCATCAGTAGCACGCACTAACTGGTTGTTGTTGTTTAGTTGCTAATTGCCCAACTCTGCAACCTCGTGAACTGCAGCATGCCAGGCTTTTCTTTCCTTCACTATATCCTGGAGTTTGCTCAAACTCAAACCATTCAATCATCTCATCCTCATTTTTCCCCCCATGGGAGTGTAATTGTGTTAGTTTCTGCTGCACATGAAGTGAATCATCTGTAGGTTTACATATATCCCCTCTCTCTTGAACCTTCCTCCCACCCCTCCTCACCGCACCTATCTAGGTCATCACAGGGCAACAAGCTGAGCTTTCTGTGCTTTATAGCAGGTTCCCACTAACTATTTTATACATGTAGGGTGTACATGTCACTTCTAATCCACTTGAGAACCTTCAGAATCTTTCTACATCTTTGAAACAGGATGAGTTTTTTTGAGTACTAAAAGCATAACCTAAGTTAAAGATTAAGTTAAAAGGTTAACTTCTACGTTGTTTCTTTAGTATAATCTTAATTCAGTTGCACAGAAGATAAGAAAACTTCGATTAATTGACTGGTACTCTTTAGAGCACTGATATGATCCTGGGAAAGATAAGAAAATTAGCTAGAAGGTGAGAAAAGAGGTGTCATTACATTTAAAAATGTGCCTCATTAACAGTGACTGCAATATCAAAATCCGAATTGTGCACCAAATAAAAGTGCTATCAGAATCTTTCTGCTCTTAAAAATGGGTTTAATTAGTGCTCACTTTCATGCATTCATTCTATATATTCTCATATTGTCTTTAAAAAAAAATGTAATGTATCCCACAGTCATTTCTGCAAGGACATTCTGGCTAAATTAATTTAATCAAGGTGCTAAAATCTATTGTTTTCTCCTTCAAAGTAACAAAAGCACTTTAGAGCTACTTTCACTGCCTGGAATGGGTCAAACTTGATAGAACAGCTTTCTGTTTATACACTATGATGTGTATACATATCACTTTATATACCATGATAAAGTTATAAAATGTACAGCTTACACAGTCTTGTGATAGAAACAATTTTATGCTGTTTTCAGATGAGCATAATAAAATGTGTCATTTGCCCAAGTTTACCATTTTACACTGGTAAACTCAAGATTCAAACAAATATCTTTTTCTGACTGCAATGATCATTTTATTTTCACCTTGCTTAGTAAACCATGAAAACTCATGGCTTTACAGTTGCAATTTGGAAGTACTCCAGAAATTCTGTAAACAATAAATTGTATTATATTATGAGTTAAACTTCACCATATTAAGCATATGTGTGTATTTATGTGTGTATGTACTTAATATCTTGATGTAATGAAATGCTGTCAAAAGAGTTCTAGTTACTTCACATTTTTTCAGCATGTCAGTCATGAAGAGGAAAAAAATCAGAGATTTCTGTATAAAGAAATTGAATCATCTTTTACAACATATCACCAAACCAGCTGCCATTTTCATTCTGTGTAAGACAGTCATAGAATTACCCATCATTGAAGGTTTTTCCATTAAGAACTTTTCCTGTCACCTCTATAGAAATTACCAGGTGAAGGGCTGCCTCATTCAGAATCTTCCCTTTTGCTCTAAACCTGACTTCTAAAAATTATCTTTCTAAATTCCATAATAACCTACTTTTCTTGGGGTATAATTTTCTATAATCTGTTGAACTGGATTTAAGATTTGTGCACATATTGTGGAAATACTCAGTGATACCTAGAATATTTTTCTAATTGTTCTAGAGGGCACAGATCCATCATGGATTATAAGAACTTTGGTGAAGAAAAATGGATCAAGGTCAGACTGAAAACAAAATGGCCTACTCCTATCTGTCACTGATTCTAAAATGCGGAGACTTATACTTAGGAAACCATTTTCAGGAGCTGAGAGGTCTCTTGAGATTTTATTTACTGTGAAGTTTTCAATTGTCAACTTAAATGCAGGATTAATGCTCCAAAAGAGGAAGCAATGTCTTCTAGTAAAAGAGAATGGATTTGGAGATTTAGAAGTCAGATATTATGGGGTTTGTTTTTAATCTCCATCACTTAGTCCCTTGGGAATCTTGTACAAGTTTCTTAAAGGAAATGATATTATATGTACTTTATAAGACATCATTTTGTATACTTTATATATTTTTATATAGATCAATATATTATATTGTATGTGTGTGTATATACATGTGTGTGCCTTCAAGAAGCAGCCCCAAGATGGAATTAGACATGCAAGAGATTTATTAAGGAAAAACTTGAAAAAGAAAAAACATGAAAGATCAGAGGTACAGAGCTCAAATTTGACATTTGTGAAAGTAAAAGTGCAGGGAAGGAAGTGTCTCAGACTATATGGAGGACATAAGAAATTTTCAGACAGGACTATTTTAGCAATCTCTTAAGCCAAAGCTGCCCTTCAGAGAATTCTACCTCCTGTAGGAATAGACTTGCACTTGCACCTTCCTGAACACAGCCCTCAGGAACATGTGAAAGTGAAAGTGTTAGTCACTCAGTCATGTCCAACTTTTTGCAACCCCATTGACTATAGGCCACCAGGCTCCTCTGTCCATGGAATTCTCAGGCAAGAATACTGGAGTGGGTAGCCATTCACTTCTCCAAGGGATCTTCCCAATCCAGGGATCTAACCTGGGTCTCCCGCATTGTGTGCTGATTCTTTACTGCCTGAACCACCAGTGCAAACTTGATAGTGATTCCAGCAGACCAGCAGATGGAACTACTCTGCAGGGTCTCTTAAGGGAGATCTCAGTGAATCATTTCCTTGTACTGTGGCACATGAACTAGAAGTTGCACAGATAATTTTGGGCAATGAGAGACAAAAGTTTTGTACATTATAAGAATGTCTGTTTTTATTGAATAGATTGTATGAGTAACTGTTATGAGAATTACCAGTCAGATTTTCAAGTTACATTCAGGGTTTGGCTAAAAATGGTGGTCCTAGTCTCAGCTATTATGATTCAATAGATAGGCAATGAGGAATGTGCATTGGATGTGTGTGTGTGTGTCTGTGTGTGTATGCATGTGTGTTTTCAAACTTTATTTTGTATTTTTTCACAACCATTTTTATTTTTTACAATGTTATTGACTATATTCCCCATAATGCATATTTGATTCGTATGAATCATTTTCGTTGTAACTGGGAGTTTCTGTCCCTTAATCTCCCTCACATATTTCACTTATACCTCCACCTCCCTCCTAACTGGCAAACACCAGTTTCTCTTTTGTGTATTTGAGTCTGTTATTGATGTTATCTTTGTTTGTCTTGTTTTAGATTCCACATGTAAGTGAAACCATATGGTATTTGTCAATCACTGTCTGATTTATTTCTTTTAGTGTAATAAAGTCCATACATGTTGTTGCATGGGAAAGGAAATGGCAACCCACCCCAGTTTTCTTGCCTTGAG
The DNA here is from genome assembly GCF_023091745.1 of Budorcas taxicolor. NCBI lineage: Eukaryota > Metazoa > Chordata > Mammalia > Artiodactyla > Bovidae > Budorcas > Budorcas taxicolor. Next base: position 111,758,801 of record NC_068911.1, read on the forward strand.
AATTCCATAGACAGAGGAACCTGGCAGGCTATAGTCCATGGGGTTGCAGAGTCAGACACAACTGAGCAGCTCTCACTCACTCACTCATGTTGTAGCAAATGGCAAGATTTTATTCTTTCATATGACTCAAATAATCCATATATATGTACATATACGTATATAATATATATCATATTTTTATCATTCATCTGTCAAGAAAAACTTCAGTAGTTTCCATATCTTGGCTGTTTTAAACAATGCTGCAGTGAACATAAGAGTACGTATATTTTTTCCAGTTAATGTCTTTGTTATCTTTGAATAAATATCCAGAAGTGTAATTGGTAAATCTTTGGTAGTTTTTTTTAATTTAATTTTTTGCGGAAACTCATGAAATTTATGTTTCATCAACAGTGTAAAAGTGATCCCCTCTTCACTGACAGTTGTTATTAGTTACCTTTCTTTTTTTATATAACAGCAATTCTGATAGGTGTGAGGTGATATCTTATTGTGGTTTCAATTTGCATTTTCCTAAATTATTAGTGATATTGAGAATTTTTTTCATGTATCAGTTGGCCATCTGTTAAAATTCTCAGTTCATTTTTTAATCTTATTTTTTTTGACATTGAGTTATATGAGTTCTTTGCATATTTTGTATCATGTATTAACCTCTTACTGAATATACTGTTTGTAAAATAGATTTTCTCATTCAGCAGGCTACGTTTCAGTTTTGTGATAGCTTTTCTTTCTATGCAAAAGCTTTTAAATTAGATATAGTCCCATTTCCTCATTTTTGTTTTTTTTTCCTTGCCTAAAGAGAGATATCTAAAGAAATATTGCTAAGGCAGATGTCAGAGGTTCTTCTGCCTGTGTTTTCTTCTAGAAATTTTATAGTTTCATACCTGATGTGTAATCTTTAGACTGTTTTGAATTTAGTTTTGTATATAGGATGAAAAAATCCAATGTGATTATTTTGTATGTAGATGTCCAGTTTTCTCAGCACTATCTATTAAAGAGTCTGCCTTTTTGCCACTGTATATTTGTGACTCCTTTCTTGCAAATTAATGGACCAATAAGTGAGGATTTATTTCCGGGCTTTATTCTGTTCCATTGATATGTATGACTGTTTTTGTGCCAGTACCATGTTGTTTTGGTTACTGTAGCTTTGTAGTATAGTTTTAAATCAGGAAATGAGATACCTTCACCTTGTTCTTCTTCCCAAGATTGTTTTCACTAGTAAGGGTCTTCTGTGTTTTCATACTATTTTTAGAATATTTATTCTTATTCTGTGAAAAATTGCTATTGGTATCTTGATAGGGATTGTGCTAAATAGGTACTTCTTCCAAACCATAAAAATGATGTATCTTTACATTTGTTTGCATTGTCTTCAATTTCTTTTTTCAGTACATTATGGTTTTCAGAGAAGAGGTCTTTTGCTTGGTAATATTTATTTGTAGATATTTTATTCTTTTGTAATAGAATTATAAATGAAATTTCTTTTAAATTTCTTTTTCTGGCAGTTCATTGTTAATATATATAAACACAACAGATTTTGTAATTTTACTGAATTCATTTATTAGCCATAGTAGTTGTTTGGTGTCATCTTTGGAATTTTCTATATAGTATCACATCATCTGCAAACAGTCACAGTTTTCCTTTTCCCTTTTATTTCTTTTTATTATCCAATTATTGTATCTAGGATTTCCAGTTCTGTGTTACATAGAAATGGGTGAGAGTGGGCATCCTTGTCTTATTTTGACTTTAAGTTTCCAGGATTGATTATACATGGTTTTTGTTACGTTAAGGTAGGTTCCGTCTAAACCCACATTGTTCAGAGTTTTATAATAAATGAATATTGACTTTTTCCAAAGAATTATTTCAACTTATCATCATGTAATTTTTATTCTTCAATTTGTAATTGTTGTATATCACATGGGATGATTTGAAGATATTGAAGCATCCTTGTATTCCTGAGATAAATCCTAATTGATCATAAAGTATGCTCCATGTAATGTACTGTTAAATTCAGTTTGCTAGTATTTTGTTGAGGATTTGTTTGCATCTATGTTTACCTGCAATCTTTGTGCCTGCAATTTCCTTTTTTGAGGTATCTTTGTCTGGTTTGGGGCAGGGTGAAACTGGTCTCAAAAAATGAGTTCAGAAATATTCTAAAAACCCTGCAGTTTTATTCTTCACTAATATTTAACTTTTTGATGTATTTTACACCTTTTTATCTTATGTATCCCTTAACTACTTATTGTGGCTATAGATTATTTTGCTTCTTTTATTTTTAAACTTTTCTACTGTCTTTATAAGTGGTTTATTCTACTTTTTCTGTATATTTACTTTGGCTATTGTGAGTTTTTTTTTTTCTTTTAAAACTTGTATATTTCTAGTTGTGGTCTTTTCCTTCTTACTCAGAGAAGTCTGTTTAACATTTCTTGTTAAAGCTGGTTTAGTGATTCTCTACTCTTTTAGCTTTTACTTATCTGTAAAATATTTATGATTCCTTCAAATGTGAATGATAATCTTGCCAGGTAGAGTATTCTTGACTATAGTTTTGTTTGTTTTTTTCATCAATTTAAATATATCTTGCCACTCCATTTTGGACTGCATAGTTTCTTCTGACAAGTTGATTGACATATAGGAGTTCCCTTGTACTTGTTGCTTTTCTCTTGTTCTTAAGATTCTATCTTCATCTTTAATTATTGCCATTCTAAATTACAGTATGTCTTGGTGTAGACCTCTTTGGGTTGATGCTGATGGGGACTGTTTGTGATTCCCAGATCTGGATATCAGGTTCCATTCCCAAGTTAAGGATATTTTTAGGTATTATTTCTTCCAGTAAGTTTTATGCCCCTTTCTCTTTGCCTTCCAGGACCACATAACACAAATGTTCATATGCTTGATGTCATACCAGAGATCTCTTAAACTACGCTAATTTTAAAATTTTTTTCTCATTTTTTTTCCTATTCAGTTTGAATGATTTCCATTAACACTGTATTCCAGTTCACTGATCCATTTCCTCCATATCATCTGATTTTCTGTGGATTTCTTCTAGTATTCTTTATTTCCATTATTGTGTTATAATTTGCTGCTGTTTGGTTCTTTATGTTTTCTAACTTTTTGTTAAAATTCTCACTGTGTCCATCCATTCTCCCCTAGAGTTTGTTGAGTATCTTTATGATCATTATCATGAACTTCTTATTGAGTAAATTGCTTAAATTTATGTCACCTATTTCTTCTTCTGGTGTTTTATTTTGTTCCTTCACTTGGAACATATTCCTCTGTAGCCTCATTTTTCCCTTACCTCTCTGTTTTTATTTGTATGTATTAGGTTTGGGGGACTCTTAATCTTGGGGAAGTGGCCTTGTATAGGATACAGCCTATTGGTCCCAGCAGCACACTCTCATCTGGTCACCAGAACTATATGCTCTAGGAGAAGTTCCTAGAGTAGATTGTGTGGTCCTTTCTGTTGTGGCAGGACCAACTAATATAGGTGAGCTGGGAAGCAAGGCTTATGTTGATTTGCTTGGCTGCCAGGTCCTGCCTTATACAGTGGCTGCTAGCCCACTCGAGGGCGGGACTGGGCCCCAGCACAGCTGACCTCCAGTCCAGAGAGTCCTAGGGCTAGTGTTTGCCTACTGGTAGATGGTCATGGGTCCTGTGACAGCTGGCGATGGGGCTCTGGGGTTCCTGGGGCTATTTCTTACTGATTGGTGGGCACATAAGCCCCTAGAACTAATGGACTAGTGAGAGGACTCCAAAATGAGAGGGTCCTTTCCAACATCAGTGTCCTTGTGCTAGAACAAGCTCCACAAAATGGCTGCCAACAACATCTATTTTTGCAGAGGTATGCTATTTACCTCCCATCTCTGAGAGACTCTCCTAAAGCAATGGGTGGGTATGATCTAGGATATTTACAATTTACTGTCTCTACACTAGATCTTAGAGAGTGTGAGTTTTTGCATTAACCCTTTAAGGTTAGTGCCTGTTTCCTACCACCTCCTGCCTCTCTTGTATGCAAGCCCCTCTGGCCTTAAAGCCAGATGTTCTAAGCGTTTGTATTCCTGGTGTAGGACTGCAGGTTGGGAGCCTGATTTGGAGCTCAGACCCCTCACTCCTTGAGGAGAATCTCTACAACTGTCATTATCATCCTGTTGGTTGGTTTGTCCTTGACTTTCTGGTATTTGCACTCTTCTAACCCATCTCATTGTGGTTCCTTCTTTATCTTTAGTTCTGGAAAAAAAGAAAAATCTGCTAGTCTTTAGGTCATTCTTATCAAGAATTGCTCTATAAAAATGTAATTTTGGTATGCTTGTGGGAGGATGTGAACACAGAGTCTTCTTACTCTGCCATCTTGGCCACCTCAATGATGTGTATTTTTAACAAATAACCAAGGGATTCTGAAGTTTATATGCCACAGCCTGAAAAACACTTACCTCCCTAAGTCATATAGAATATATAAAACTACAGTGATTATTATATACCCTATTTAAAATTAGAAATGGTTTTGTATTTTAAAAATCTACTCTGGGGAATTATTTTCATTTATTCAAAAATTGTATTTTGTGTATGATATTATGCAACCAAGGCATAAATACATTAATAATTCTTATGGAAGTTCACAAGGGAAGTAGAGACTAGCAGCCATTCAAAGAACTTCATTTTCCTTTCTCAGCTGCTATCTCTCAGCTACTCCAAATACCAATATCTACTTTAATCATAATGAATCACTGCATTTGAGAATGATGGATACTTAGTTATGCAAATGAATTGCCCACACTGAGCTAGTTTAGTTGATCAAGCTTTTCAGGTCAAGTAGGGCATTTCCCTAGGTAAGACTGAGAAATGATACTTCCCAAATCTCTTGGAAGATAAAGAGAAAATCATTAGAGCATATTATCTATTTGTAATTTCAAGTAGTATTTTTGTCCTTAAACTGTTCCCCAATTATTGGACAGATTCAATATAGACATTATTTCTTAGAATATTTATTATAATTCTTTATTGAACTCTATCATTTTCCTGCTGTTCAACTTCACAAAATGTACTCAAATGGGATAAGTATTCCAACAGAAATATGAACATTATATGAAAAACAAGCTCAGTATAAATGCAAATTGCTTCATAAAAGTATTGTGAAATACTCTAAAAGGGGCTAATTTAATGTGAACAAAACATTTTAAAGTGACTTTTAATGTTAATGCCTATAATTTTTCAATATACTGAAAATAGTAATTAGTGACAAAATTATAATTTTATGACAATACCCTGCTTAGTTTGAAAGCACTGAATAAGGTCATTCTTATTTATTTTACAGTTTTATTTCTAATTTACAAACTTGAATGAGTCTGCCTTCTTGGTGCTTAAATTAATCTAGTGTAATATAAATGATGCTAAAATGATAGAATGGTACATTAGACTTCACTTTATTTTCCATTAAAGTTAAAATTATTAGTTTGTGGCTGATGTTTTTGTTTTTACAACTATGTGAAAAGAATTTCACTTTTATTTTCCAAATGATGTACAACCTAGTAGTAGAGAACCATGCCAACCGTACAGCTGCAGTGCTCAAACAGTATCTTGATTATTTTTTTCATAAAACAAGATCAAATGAGCAGGATTGGCAAGCCACTTAACAAATATTTAAATTTGTTATAACACTTTAATTTCTTGTGGAAAACATTGTATCAAATTATTTCTAATATTATTCTGAGTTTCTGATGGTTCTCTGTTAGAGATGATGTCTGCAAAGGATACACTGTTTCATTGTTTGAGAATCCTGACTTTGATCTACTTTTGAGCAGGTATTCATGAATCTGAAAAGAAAAGTCTTTTCATATGTATGAACTGGTCATGACTGTCCACTTTAAATTTTCTCTCAGGCTTGAGATCTCTGTTCAAAGAATGCATTGCAGAAGAGTCAACAGTGTCTTCTTGCTTTTTAAAATAATAAGGCAAGCTACCAACTTTCTTGTTGGAAATGTATTTATAGTCTTCAAGATGGTAGTGTTGTTGCTAAGTACCTAACAGTAGAGCCCTCAGAGATCTAGCCAAGCCACCCACATAATTCTCTTTAGAATAATATATTACCTAACCTCATCACAAATATGCAGGTGGTGCGACATGCTGAGACCTAGGATTATACCAAAAAAGATCAAGCAAGTTGGGACTTTAGTCCCCCAGACTCCTCTGTCCATGGGATTTCTGAGGCAAGATAGAGTGGGTTTCCATTTCCTTCTCCACAGGATCATCCCAATGCAGGGATCAAACCTGTGTCTCCTTCATTGGTAGGCAGATTCGTTCCTGAGCCACCAGAGAAGCCCATTAAGCAAGAGCATTTATAGAAAGAACACATAAGAAATGAATATTTAAATCATCACTATTAAATTTGTCTTACCATGGCCATTATGACCATTTACTCTTCCATTCTAAAATGAATTGGAATGTATTTAAATGGATTATCAGGCCCTCTTTGAGTCAGTGATCTTGATGTCTCATGCTATGGACACCTCTGTTCATTTAGGTATTATTCCACTCCATACTTCCCAGTGAAGAGAACAGAAGAAAGAACAAGTAATCAATAGAGGCAGTTCTTCTGCAACAGAGACTATATGAGTTCTTTTGTTCTTTTATAATAGGAGCCTTAAGGAAACTAGCCATTATTTATATTGAGCTGATAGAATTGCCTGCTGAAATCTTAGGGGTGAATGGAATAATCCACTGCCAAGTTAGCATGACAAAAAACAATGCTCATATTTACAAATGGTTTTGAGGGAATTTAGGTAATTTTTTATGAAAAAGTCATTGTAGCATATATAAGTAGTAAGTATTTAAATTATAGGATAAATTAGATAAATAATTATTTTATGTAAAATAAAGCATTTTTAGAAATAAAATCATCAAATTACTTGAGATAAAAAAGAATAATTATCTAAAATTTGAGCATCAATTTTCCCAATGAAAGAGATTATTCAAATACATACTAATGATCTCATTCTCACCTTTTGAAGTTTTGGGGGAAATAATTTGGAAAAAATAAATGTCTATATGTAGAATTTCTTACATTTGGGGTTTTAAATGCTCTGAATCAGTATTGCACTTATCAACTTTTGCCAAAAGAAATCAAAACTAAAGAAACAAAAACTATTCTGTGATATCTTTTAGAGTTACGTTTATCTGATTCTCAAAATTGTACTGGTCTTTAAGTGCTTTTCTGAATATATTATTCATTCTTCCTTTAGAAAATCTGACAGTTGTTTGTTGAAATCACAATCCTTAAAGGCTCTACAGGAAGCAATATTTTCTTCCATTCCTCCATGGGTTATAGAGCCAGGAAGCAGAATAGATATTGTATCAGCTCCTCATTACCACTTCAAAGTAATTTCCCACTTTTCTTCTCTGAAAACCCAGATTTAAGACAAAGCAAGCAAGCAAACAAACAAACAAAAAACTCAAGGCGTATAGCTCTACAACCTCTCTCTTTCTCATAGTCATTATCTACTAATAGTTAGTATGTTGATGCTGTGAAAGATTGAAGGCGGGAGGAGAAGGGGATGACAGAGGATGAGATGGTTGGATGACATCACGGACTCAATAGGCATGAGTTTGAGTAAACCCTGGGGACTGGTGATGGACAGGGAGGCCTGGCGTGTTGCTGTCCATGGGGTCGCAAAGAGTCAGATATGACTGAGCGACTGAACTGAACTGAACTAACTGTAACTAACTGTATTTGCAAATCACTGCCATTTATTTATGGCTTGAGATTCTGGCTCACTCTTTCTCTTCATCTCTACTATATTCTACATGACCTCAACATCAAAATGCCTCTAAAACTTTTATTTGCTTTTAAAATCTTTTCAGTTCACTTCAATTCAGTCACTCCCGGAGTTCACCCAAACTCATGTGCATCGAGTCGGTGATGCCATCCAGGCATCTCATCCTCTATCGTCCCTTTCTCCTGCCCCCAATCCCTCCCAGCATCAGGGTCTTTTCCAATGAGTCAACTCTTCACATGAGGTGGCCAAAGTACTGGAGTTTCAGCTTCAACATCAGTCCTTCCAGTGAACACCCAGGACTGATATCCTCTAGGATGGACTGGTTGGATATCCTTGCAGTACAAGGGACTCACAAGAGTCCTCTCTAGCACCACAGTTCAAAATCATCAATTCTTCCGCGCTCAAAATCTTTTACTCTATATTAAATCAACTTATCATTTCAAGGCTCAAACACTACATTTTTTCATTAGCATTACTCATCTGTGATCATTCATGATTCAAAAAATTATACATCTTAACATTTTTTTAACCTTGTTAGATTATCCCCACTCTGTTAATTACCTCTATTGCTTTCCACTGTCCATCTTCTCCTTCTATTTCTCTTTTTAATTAGCATAGATTTCAAAATCCAAAATAATATTTGCTTCCTTACAAATAATCTCAGTTATTTTGTTCTCTGTTGCTGAGACATAATCATGTATCAGATCTGGATTATAATCATTGTTTCGTTTCAACCTTAAATAAAAAACCTCCCCAACTGCACACCTACCTCATACAGATCTAATTCAGTTTCTCATTTCGTACCTTCTATTTTCTATCAAGCTCTAAATTTTCTTTCTAAAATGACTTCTGATCTGAGTAGTCAAATAATTTTCATAAGCTATCAATTTCAACTCATTTGTACTTTTATCATCATCAGGAAGCTGAGTGATCAGAACTAAGGTAATACATTCTTCACAGTAATTAATGTATGAAGTCAGTTGGCTATCTCTATTTCTTTCTGACAAATATTTATATGTAAATGCATGAAATATTCAACTACCTTTCCTTGAATATATGAGTACATATCAGGGATAACTTACTTTAATAAACATTGTGAACAAACCATGAGAACATAAAACAGTCATCTCTTAAACATGTCAATAAGTTATCGTACTCATATAAATTTTGACATTATGATTGTTTCTGGAGCATGTACTATTTGTATTTCATTATTATGCCTCTCAGCATTTTTACTATTCCTAACTCATTGTAGATATCTTCAATATATTTATTTGAAATATATATTTTATTTTTCCATTAGGTCTTATAACTGTTAGTTTATGTCAGAGTTCTAAGATAACACGTCTATAAAAGTCTTATGTTCATCAAGTTATTTTAATATATATCTAAAATAAATAACACATCAAATGTCTTCTGATAGTACAAAGCAAAATCCCTCTCAAACCCCAAACAGCAGCTATACAATCACCTGAGAACATGGAAAGGCAAATGAAAAGAGACGCATTTAAGCTTTAAGAACATTCAAAAACTCTAAGTGAAGGGATTAAAAAGATATTTCATGTGAATGGAAGCAAAGAGAGTCAGAGTGGCTATACTTACAACATACAAAATAGACTGTAAGTCAAAAGCTGTAAATAAAGACAAAAAAGGGTATTATATAGTGATAAAATTATAAATTCATCCAGACTATATACAGTTATAAATAGATAGGTACTCAATATTGGAGGACCTACATATATTAAATATTTATTAACAGATATGTAAGCCAAGATAAATAGCAATGCAATAATGATAGGAAACTTTAATATCCCACTTCCAATGTATAGATCATTCAGACAATCAATAAGAAAAAAAATAAGAAAATAATGGACTTGAACTATGCTTTAGACCAAATGTACTTAACACACATATACAGGCCATTCCATCAAAAAACAATGGAATACATGTTCTTTTCAAATGCACATGGAACATTCTCTAGTACAGATGACATGTACTAGAGGCTACAAAACAAGAGAGAAAGAAAGTGAAGTCACTCAGTCATGTCCGACTCTTTGCTACCCCGTGGACTGTAGCCTACCAGGCTCCTCCATCCATGGGATTTTCCAGGCAAGAATACTGGAATGGGTTACCATTTCCTTCTTCAGGAGATCTTCCTGTCCTAGGGTTTCAACCTGCTTCTCCTGCATTGTACAGAGACACTTTACCATCTGAGCCACCAGGGAAGTCTCTACAAAACAAATGTGAAAAAATTTAATAAGACTGAAATCATACCAGGTATCTCTTCTGACCACAATGGTATGACACTAGAAATCAATAATATAAGGAAAGATGAAAAATTCACAAATATGTGGAAATTAAATAACAGTATGTATCAACAGCAAATGAGATAAAACAGATATCAAAAGAGAAATAAAAATATTGAGACAAATGGAAATGGAAACACAGCATACCAAGCAGACAATTCTAAGAAGTCTGCAAGATAAATGCCTGCATTAAGAAAAAAAAAATTGCAAATAAACAAATTAATTTTATACCTCAAAGGACTAGAAAAACAATACACTTAGCCCAAGTTTAGAAGAAAAAAATAACAAAGATCAGGGCAGAAATAAATGAAATAAAGATTAAGAAACAATAGAAAAGAGCAATGAAACTAAGAGCTATTTTATTTTTTAAAGATAAAAGTGACAAACCCTTAGCTAGATTAAAAAGAGAGGGGTCTCAATTAATGCAATTATAAATTATATAGAAGATATTACAGCTGATATCAAAGAAATACAGTGGACTTTTTGCAACCCCATGGACTGCAGCAATCCAGACTTTCCTGTCCTTTTCCATCTCCTGGAGCTTGTGCAGACTGGACATGGACATGACTTACGTCCATTGAGTCAGTGATGCCATCCAACCATCTCATCCTCTGTCATCTTCTTCTCCTCCCTTCAATCTTTCCCAGCATCAGGGTCTTTTCCAATGAGTCAGTTCTCACATCAGGTAGACAAAGTATAGGAGTTTCAGCTTCAGTATCAGTCCTTCCAGTGAATATTCAGGACTGATCTCTATTAGGATGGACTGGTTGGATCTCCTTGCTGTCCAACGGACTCTCAAGAGTCTTCTTCAACGCCACACACAGTTCAAAAGCATCAGTTCTTTGGTGCTCAGCTTTCTTTATAGTCCAGCTCTCACATGCATACATGACTATGGATTTTTGTCAGCAAAGTAATGTTTCTGCTTTTCAATATACTGTCTAGGTTGGTCGTAGCTTTTCCTCCAAGGAGCAAGCGTCTTTTAATTTCATGGCTGAAGTCATCATCTGCAGTGATTTTGGAGCCCAAGAAAATAAAGTCTGTCACTGTTTCCATTGTTTCCCCATCTGTTTGCCATGAAGTGATGGGACCAGATGGCAGAATCTTACTTTTTTGAATGTTGAGTTTTAAGCCAGCTTTTTCACTCTCCTCTTTCACGTTCATCAAGAGGTTCTTTGTTCTTTACTTTCTGCCATAAGAGTGGTGTCATCTGTGTATCTGTGGTTATTTATATTTCTCGCAGCATTCTGGATTCCAGCTTGTGCTTCATCTAGCCTGGCATTTCGCATGATGTACTCTGCATAGAAGTTAAATAATCGGGATGACAATATACAGCCTTGACATACTTCTTTCCCAATTTGGAACCAGGCTGTTATTCCATGTCTAGTACTAACTGTTGCTTCTTGACCTGCATGTGGATTTCTCAGAAGGCAGATAAGGTGGTCTGGTTTTCCCACCTCTTGAAGAATGTTCCACAGTTTGTTGTGATCTACACAATCAAAGGCTTTGGCATAATCAATAAAGCAGAAGTTAATGCTTTTTCTGGAATTCTTTTGCTTTTTCTATGATCCAATAGATGTTGACAATTTGACCTCTGGTTCCTCTGCCTATTCTCTTGTTTCCTTTCTGAACACTTATACACCAACAAATTTGATGACTAGAAGAAATGGATAAATTGCTAGAAACATACAACTTATCAAGACTGAATCATGAAATAATAATAAAATATGAACAGAAAAATAACAGGGAAGAAAATAAATCAATAATCAAAAATCTCCCAATAAATAAAAACCTAGAACTGGATAGCTTCACTGGTGAATTTTATCAAATATTTAAATGAGAATTAATATTAATCCTTCTCAAAAACTTACCAAAACATGAAGAGGAAAGATACCCTTCCAAACCCATCTTATGAGATGTTGGATACTTTAATAAAATTGCAGGTCAGTATCCCTGATGAACATAAATGATGTCCTCAACAAAATACTTGCAAACTGAATTCACAAGCACATTAAAAGGATCATTAACCATAATTAGTTGAGATTAATCCCTGTGATTCAAGGATGTTTCAACATATGCACTCAATAGATGTGACATACCATATTAATAGAATGAAGGATAAATAGCATATGATTATTTTAATAGATACATAAACATTATTTGACAAAATTTAATATTTTTCATGATAGCAACTCTCAACAAATTAGGCATAAAAGGAATGTGCCACACATAATAAAGGCCATTATATTCAATGGTGAAAAGTTAAAAACCTTTCTTCTAATATCAGTAACAAGACAAGAATGCCCACTGTCACCATTTCTATTCAGTATTGTACTAGAAGTCCCAACCAGAGCAATTAGGCAAGAAAAAAAATAATAAAAGGCATCAAATTAGAAGAATTGAAACTCTCTCTATTTGCAGATGTTGTTGTTGTTGTTGTTGTTGTTTGTGTGCAGCCACTTAGTGGTGTCCAACTCTTTGTGACCCCAGGGATGCAAAGCCTGCTGGGCTTCTTCTATCCATGAAATTTCCCAGGCAATACTAGAGTGGGTTGTCATTTCCTCCTCCAGGAAATCTTCCTGATCCGGAGATCAAACCCACATCTCCTGCTTGGAAGGCAGATACTTTACCACTCAGCTAAGCCTCATTTTCAGATGACATGATATTACATATGGAAAACCCTAAAGACTTAAAAAAAAAAAAAGAAAAACCCTGTTCAAATTAATAAATAAATTCAGTAACTTTATGAGATACAAAATCAAGATGCACTATGAGTTTTATTTTTTCTTCATTTACAATGAACCATCTGAAAGAGAAATTAAGAAAACAGAAAATAGCACCAAAAATAATAACGTACTTAGAAATATTTGACCTGAATGCTGCAAACTATAAGACATTATTGAAAGAAATTGAAGACACAAATAAATGTAGACATCCTATGCTCTGGGATTGGAAGGAGGACTTTGTGAAAATATCCATACTATATTAAGTGATCTACAAATTCAGTGTAATTCCTTTCAAAATCTCAGTAACATTTTTCACAGAAGTAGAACTTAAAGTTTATATAGTACTATAACAGAATAAATAGCCATAGCAATCTTGAGAAAGAAGAGCAAAGCTGCAGGCATCATATTTTCTGGTTTCAAACTGAATTATAAAGCTATAATAATCAAAACAATATTGTACTGGAATAAAAGTAGGCACATAGACCAGTGAAACCAAATAGAGAGCCTAGATAGTATTACAGCATATATAGTAAATGAGAGCATGTGTATTAAACTAGTTTTTTGATAAAGTTGCCAAAAAATAAGGAAAGTATAGTTTCTTCAATAAATATTATTGGAAAACCTGAATATCCACATGCAAAAGGATGTATTAGGATTGCTGTCCTACAGTGCTCACAAAAATAAACTAGAAATGATCAAATAATTAAATATAATACATGAAACCATAAACTACTAGAAGGAGACATAGTGAAAAAGACTTTGACAAAGGTCTTGGCAATATTTTCTTAGATAAAGCACCAAAAGTCCAGACAATATAAACAATTGGGATTATATCACATTAAAGAACTTCTGCCCAGCAAAGAAAACCGTCAGTAAAATGAAAAGCCAAACTACAGAATAGAAGAAAATATTCACAAACTCGGGCTTCCCTGGTGCCTCAGATGGTAAAGAATCTGCCTGCAATGTGGCAGACCTGGTTTCAGTCCCTGGTTTGGGAAAATCCCCTGGAGGAGGGCATGGCAACCCACTCCAGTATTTTTGCCTGGAGAATTCCCATGGACAGAGGAGCCTGACGGGCTACGGTATATAGGGTTGCAAAGAGTTTGACACTACTGAGCGACTAAGCACAGCACAATCTCCAAGTTATACAAAAATATCAGGCAATTCAATAGAAACATTTCAAATTATTATTTTTATGTAAAAATGGGTAAAGGACCTGAATAGACATTTTTCTTGAGAAGATATTCAGATGTCCAATAGCCATTTGCAAGTTGCTTAACATCATTAATCAACAGGAGAATGCTAATCAAAACTGCAATGAGATGCCACTTCACACCTGTTAGGATGGGTATAATAAAAAAACAAGTGAGAAGAAGAGGTGGCAGGATGTGGAAAAAAAGGGAACCCTTTTACACTGTTGGTGAGAATGTAAGTTGGTAGAGACATTATGACAAATTAAGTATTTTTTTCTCAAAAAATAAAAATAGAACTACCCTATGATCCAGCAGTACTTCTGGGCATATAAGAATCCCCCAGTTTTTCAAGGTTTATGCCATTTTGCTTTTATCAGAGACCTACATTAATATCTGCTTTTGTGAACCTGAAAAAATTAAAACATGATTTTCACTTTTATGAGAGAAGGTGATAAGCACAAAAAGCCTTCAGAATTTCTTTTGCTGCTATCTGTTACAAAGGCATTGTGCACTCTGAATAGTACACCCTTGGTGGATTCATGTTGATGTATGGCAAAACCAATACAGTATTGTAAAGTAAAAAAAAAAAGAAAAAGGAAAAAAAAAAAAAAAGAGTGGCAGTGCTAGTTTCCTTCCCCTGGGACTACACTCAGCATCAAGCCCTTTACCTCTGAACTGTGTCTCTAAAGTTAGTATGCCTGAGGCAGTGTGTGTGTGTGTGCGCGCATGCGCTCAGTTGTGTCCAACTCTTTGGGACCCCGTGGACTATAGCCTGGCAGGCTCCTCTGTCTATGGAATTTTCCAGGCAAGAATACTAGAGGGGGTTGCCATTTCCTACTGTGATTTATCTGGATTTATTGTGTGCGTCTCTTAGCAAGATGTGTCCTAAAGTAATTGTTCCTTTGTTTAATGTTTTTAGGCTTAGGAAAGTTTTCACAGCAACGCTACTTTTAGATGGGGGTGGCGTTGTATATCCAAAGAAAACAAAATCTCTCTCTTGAAAAGATATCTTCACAGATATGTTTATTGCAGCATAATTCACAATAGCCAAGGTTTGAAAACAAGCTAAATGTCCTCTGAGAGATAAATGCATGAATAAGGAAACACAGTGTGTTTATATACACACACACAGTCTCTCTCTCTCTCGCTCACTGGAATGTTATTCAGCTGTAAGAAAGAAGAAAATACTGCCATTTATGATGCCATGATGGACCTTCAGATCATTAAAGTGAAATAAACTAGAGAGAGGAAGACAAATACTGTGTGGTATCATTTACATGGGCTTCCTAGATGTCTCAGCAGTAAAGAATTCCCCTGCCAATGCAGGAGATACAGGAGACACGGGTTTGATCCCTGGGTTAAGAAGGTCCCCTGGAGTAAAAAATGGCAACAGCCCCAGTATTCTTGCCTGGAAAATCCCATGGATGGAAAACCCCATGGTGGGCTACAGTCTGTAGTGTCTCAAAGAGTCAGACACCACTGAGTGACTGAGCATGCATCACTTTCATGTTGAATCTAAAAAGCCAAACTCCTAGAAAGGGATAGTAGAACAATGGTTGGAGGACTCTGGGGGTAATGGAAATGGCGAGATGTTGGTTAAAGAAAACAAACTTTCATTGCATTTAATATTTCTGAATTGTGTGCTTGAGAGTTGCTGAAGTGAAGTGAAGGGAAGTGAAGTCGCTCAGTCGTGTCCGACTCTTTGCGACCCCATGGGCTGTAGCCCACCAAGCTCCTCTGTCCATGGGATTTTCCGGGCAATAGTCCTGGGGTGGATTGCCATTTCCTTCTCCAGGGGATCTTCCCAACCCAGGGATCAAGCCCGGGTCTCCCACATTGTAGACAGATGCTTTACCATCTGAGCCACCAGTTGCTGAGAGCAGATCTTAAGTAGTCTCACCAGAGAAAATAAATATGTGAGGTAATTCATATGTTAATTATCTTAATCTTGACATATGAGTATGAGATCATCATATTGTATACTTTAAACACATACAATGTGTCAATTATCTCTCAAAAATAGGAAAAAAAGTTGAAATAATAAAAAAGAGGATATGATTCTATTTCAAGTATGAAGAGTGATGTAGAAATATGCTGGGATTTTGGCTAGATGGGGGCTCAAATTTTGTGTCTACTACTTAATGCTTAACATTGTAAAAAACACCAAATCTTTCTGATAATAAGAAAGATGGAATTTTATATCTAGTAGGCACTTGGATCAAGTTTTTTTCTCTCACTTTTCCTACTTCTATCCCTTCATTAAAAAAAATTTCTGAGGTAAAATCAAATTCAGAATTAAAATAATGAATTTCTTGAGACATTTTAGCAGAAAATTGCAAATTTCAGGAGACTGTATCAAATTATCTGAATTATATAAATGAGAGAGAATTTTGTGCCCTGTCCTCGTATCAGTGGGAGACTGGGAATGAGATTTTTTTATAAAATCAACTGGTCCAATCAGCAATTCTAAGATGATGAAATAAAGCTACTCTGCTATAGTCAAATTTTTATGTAAATAGTGTTTAACTTTCCAGTATTTGCTCTTTCTTCTTGACTTAACATCTTCTGCACCTCATTCTGGAAACTTCTTTTGGCTACTCTTTTGGAACATAAATTGTATTTGTTTCAAATTAATACAGCTTCATTCATGGAAAAACATTGGACAGGGTAAGTCTATTTAAAAGAGGTCTTTAATAATTTTTCACTCAAATTTTATCATATGGACATTTATGTGTGTGTTTTAATTGGCTTTTAAATGTTTTTCTTCTGATTTTGTTGAACTTTATGTTGAGGGAGAGAAAGATGACAGTAAAACACATTCAAATGTAAACTATTAATAACTGTTAACATACAAAGAATGTTCTTTCAGAATATTTTCTGTATGCAAATACACTTTCACTTGAACAATCACACTTTATACTAACTTGTACCTAAATTATTTTTTATTTGTATATCCCAGAGAGGCTTCTATATAAATATACACATATATCACTGTTATTTTTTTCTAATGACCTTGTAGTACTCTAAGATATAAACTTACTGTGACTTATTTCACTAATATTCTTGGAAATTTAGAGAATGTACTGATTCAGTCAAATGAACTCTTAAGTCATAATGACTCTTTGAACACTTAACTCAGGCACTGTCTAATGTTTCTAATTGTTTTACTCAAAAGAAAATCTTGAGAAGCACATTGTATGGTAAAATGTCATTTTGAAACAGTGTTTCCCACAGTAAAATTATTGACTTCTTTATCTTTTGCAAATTTAGCTTCTAGTTTAAATAACATTTTTGTATTGATTTGTTTTTTTACTTACAGAAAAATTAAGTCTTTGTCATGCTAGAGTCAGAAGAACTGGAGTTCTAGGGGCAGATTCCAGGCTTAGACTCGGTCTGTGAGGCTTGATTTTGAGAAATTCAGTGTATCACCATTCTGTCTCAATGAATGATAACCTGAATTTCCTTACTTTGATACCAAATGACCTACTTATTTTCTATGATACTGTGAGGAAAACAATGAAAATACATTATAATGGAAGCATAAAGCAGAAACTTTTTCCTACCCCTTGAAAAGCATGAGGTAGGAAACTCAGAAACTTGTAGTTATATGGATGTATGCGTGCCCTGAAAAGACTTTATTTTTTTTTTTATATTTTAAAACTGTTGAATTTGAAATAATTTCAGATTTAAAAAAATTACAAGATTATTTAAAGTAATACGGTAAACTCTTTACCAAGATTCTTTCTTTATATATGTATGCACATATGCACTTGACACATAAACAGAGGCATTTTTTTCCTGAATCATTTGAGAATAAGTGATAATGCCCCTTTAGTCCTAAGTACATTAATTTTTCATTTTAGAAAACAGACATTATTTCAGAAAGTAATAACATGATTATCAATTCAGGAAATTTATATAGATACAGTATTATGAAACCTATTTAAATTTTGCCAGTTGTTCTACAAATGTATTTTTAGGGGGCAGGGGAGAGGGAATCTTGGCCTAGGATCCCATCCAGGATCATGCTTTATTTTTGTCTGTTTTGTCTTCTTTTATCTGGAATATTTCCTTAATCTTTGTGTCTTTTATGGACTTGGCATTTTTAAGGAGTACAAGTCAATTATTTTATAGATATTCCTTCATTTAGGTCTGTCTGAGATTTTCTTTTGATTAAGTTCAGATGATGTATTTTGGGCAATGACAGTAGGGAAGTGACTTTGTGTCCTTCATGGTGCAACAATTCAGGAGCCACACACTATTTGTCATTTTAATGGCAGTGGTTACTTTAATCATTGGGTTCAGATAGTGTCACTTTGAAATTTGTAAGTATCAATCATTTTCCACAAGAGAATACTATGGCTTTATATAAATGGCATGTTCTCTATCAAATTTCCCTAATGTCTTATCATCCATTGCCTTTCTTTCCTGAAGCAATTATTACAGTGGCATTTCTAAAATTTCAGTGAATTTTTTTTTCTTCTGTATGTTTCATCTACATTTGAATCCTACTGTAAGGAAACACTTCCCATTTGTCCCCATTCATCTGATTTATCTTATGGGTTATCCATTAGGATTTATTTTGGTGATCCAATTTTCCAGACTTTTCCAATAGGATCCACTTCAGGCTGGCTCTTGGCAAAATTTGATATGATCAGTAGATTTGACGATAATGTTGTATCTATACTAATTTTCTGTATTGATTCAAAACATTTCCATAATTCTATAAACATTTGCTTACTTTTTGTTAGGTGTGTTATTCTAGGCTTATCTTGAATGTTTCCTTCTCCAAATAAGAATCAATCATTTATCTTATTTATTTCTTTTTATTAAATAACAATATTTAGGAACCTAAACCTGGGCTTTATTACTATAATGACAAACACACCTGCATACTATGATTATAGATACCTCACTATATCAATTTCCAGTGTTTTATTAATATTCATTATTTCATATTGATATTCCAGTTAATATTACAGGGTTCATTTTAGCCTTCCCTTTTTCTGTGTTCTTATAGTCTTACATAGAGGGGAGAAATTTGGAATCAATTATCCACAATATATTGAAAGATTTGCTATTTTCTCAGCCTTAGAGTGGGCTTCCCAGGTGGCCCAGTGGTAAAAAATCTGCCTGCCCATGTAAAATACGCAAGTTCAAACCCTGGTTGGGAAGATGCTCCAGAGAAGGAAATGGCAACCCACTCCAGTATCTTTGTCTGAGAAATTCCATGGACAGAAGAGCCTGGAAGACTACATTACTTGGGGTTACAAAGAGTTTGACATGATGTAGTATGCAGCCTTAGAGTATGCATAAAATAGTTTTATATTGCTAAATAATGCCATTGTGGAAAGGAAAATAACTCACTACTCTCTCTCTCTGTCTGTCTTTTAGACTCCAGATTTCAATAACATGTTTTTTGTATTTTTTTTTATTTATAGAAAAATCAAATCTTAATTGCATTAGAGCAGGAAGAGCTGGAATTCTAGAGGGAGATTCTGTACTTGAACTGTGACGCTTGATGTGAGAAATTGAGACTATTTCCATATCTTCATTCAGACAGATTATTATGAAAAACAACTATAAGCATATATGTCAGAATCTCAATTTCAGATATTATTTATAGTTTTTCTTTCAGAACATCTAGATTATTAAGATGAGGTGTGCTTTTTCCCACACTTGTAGATTTTATGTATCTTTTGTGTATCTTAATGTATATCCAACATTAAAATAATTCTTAAAGTAAAATTGTACAAAGATATATACTTAAGGTGTTCTTACTTCCTCTGTTCCTTTCTATCTATCCTTTCCTAAGCCACCAAACTTCCTTCCAGGTCTAACTCATGTCTTATACATATACACATTAGTTTCTGGTTTATATCTTCAGTGCTGCTTTTTTCACAAAGCATAGGTACAAGTACCTTACCTCTTCCCTTTTGCATGAAGCATAGCGTACCGTAGATACACTTTTGTATTTTTTATCACTTTTGTACCTCTTGTATCTTTTGTGCTTCTTATCAGTTAATGCAGTATCCTGAATATCACTCCATATCACACTTCTTAAAATCTCATTTTTTTTTTAACTAAATAGTGAGGATGTATGCAAGTTTACCCACCTTCTCTCACATAGTGATGTTTGGCTTGTTTTCAATTTTATGCATAGGCATTGGGCTTGATTTCAATTTTTATCAGTTATAAAGACTGCTTCAAGGAGAATTTCTAGATGCTGACTTTCTTGGACAAAGATAAATGCATGTGAAGTTCTATTAATTAAATGTTGCCAAATTTTCCCTTTCAAAGTCAGTATTGATTTGCATTCACAGTAGCAATGTTTGAGAGTGCCCATTTCCCTTGAACTTCACCAAGAGAGTGCTAAAAATATGCTTAATTTTTTTTCCAATAAGATTGGTTAAAAAACTATTTCAGTGTATTTACATTTGCATTCCCCTACCTGCACTTAAGACTGAATACTTTCCTTATGTTTAAGGGCTAATTTGGATCTGTTTATGCGCTGATTTTGACATTTGCTCAATTTTTATTATACAGTTCATTATTCCAAACCAATTAATTTGGTTAGAGTGTGTGTGTATTTATGATATTATATTATTCAGTTCAGTTCAGTCACTCAGTCATGTTGAACTCTTTGTGACCCCCTGAAATGCAGCATGCCAGGCCTCCCTGTCCATCACGAACTCCCGGAGTCCACCCAAACCCATGTCCATTGAGTCGGTGATGCCATCCAACCATCTCATCCTCTGTCGTCCCCTTGTCCTCCTGCCCTCAATCTTTCCCAGAATCAAGGTCTTTTCCAATGAGTCAGTTCTCACATCAGGTGGACCAAGTATTGGAGTTTCAGCTTCAACATCATTCATTGCAATGTACACCCAGGACTGATCTCCTTTAGGATGGACTGGTTGGATCTCCTTGCAGTCCAAGGGACTCTCAAGAGTCTTCTCCAACTCCACAGTTCAAAAGCATCAATCCTTCAGCGCTCAGCTTTCTTTATAGTCCAACTCTTACATCAATTATTACATGACCACTGGAAAAACCATAGCTTTGACCAGACCGACCTTTGTTGACAAAGTAATGTCTCTGCTTTTTAATATGCTGTCTAGGTTGGTCATAACCTTCCTTCCAAGGAGTAAGCGTCTTTTAATTTCATGGCTGCAATCACCATCTGCAGTGATTTTGGAGCCCCCCAAAATAAAGTCTGACACTGTTTCCACTGTTTCCCCATCTATTTCCCATGCAGTAATGGGACCGGATGCCATGATCTTAGTTTTCTGAATGTTGAGCTTTAAGCCAGATTTTCCACTCTCCTCTTTCACTTCCATCAAGAGGCTTTTTAGTTCTTCTTCACTTTCTGCCATAAGGGTGGTGTCATCTGCATATCTGAGGTTATTGATATTTCTCCCAGCAATCTTGATTCCAGCTTGTGCTTCTCCAGCCCAGCGTTTCTCATGATGTATTCTGCATATAAGTTAAATAAGCAGGGTGACAATATACAGCCTTGACGTCCTCCTTTCTCTATGTGGAACCAGTCAGTTGTCCCATGTCCAGTTCTAACTGTTGCTTCCTGACCTGCATACAGGTCTCAAGAGGCAGGTCAGATGGTCTGGTATTCCCATCTCTTTCAGAATTTTCCACAGTTTATTGTGATCCACACAGTCAAAGGCTTTGGCATAGTCAATAAAGCAGAAATAGATGTTTTTCTGGAACTCTCTTGCCCTTTCAATGATCCAGAGGATGTTGGCAATTTGATCTCTGGTTCCTCTGCCTTTTCTAAAACCAGCTTGAACATTTGGACATTCACGGTTCACATACTGCTGAAGCCTGGCTTGGAGAATTTTAAGCATCACTTTATTAGTGTGTGAGATGAGTGCAATTGTGCAGTAGTTTGAGCGTTTTTTGTCATTGCCTTTCTTTGGGACTGGAATGAAAATTGACTTTTTCCAATCCTGTGGCCACTGCTTAGTTTTCCAAATTTGCTGGCATATTGAGTGCAGCACTTTCACAGCATCTTCTTTTAGGATTTGAAATAGCTCAGCTGGAATTTCATCACCTCTACTAGCTTTGTTTGTAGTGAAGGCCAACTTGACTTCACATTCCAGGTTGTCTGGCCATAGGTGAGTGATCACACCATCGTGATTATCTGGGTTGTGAAGATCTTTTTTGAACAATTATATTGTTATAATAATAATAATTATGTAATATAATAAGACTTATATTTTATGTATTTGTAAATCTAACATGAAATATTAAATATATGATATATCAATCATTTAGTAAGAGTGTGTATGACCTATGTATATTTAAAATACATATTAAATAAATTTATAATATGTAATACATCATATATAGTATATATATTTAAGATTTATATAAAAATATATGTGACATATATATTATACTGATTAATCAATTAGCAAGTATATTTATACATATGTATAGTATATATCTATGATATATTATATAAATATGTAAAATATATGTCTTATGTAATACTACTATAATATACTATAATTCAAATACTATATAATAAATATATATTTTACATATTAAATAATATAAACAATAATGTATATCTTATACAGTATACCAATCAATTCATATTATATAATACATCAATCATTTTGTAAGAAGGTGTATATATATTTATACTATATTGGGTTGCCCAGAACGTTCGTTTGAGTTTCTCTCTAAGATGTGATGGAAAAACCCAAATTAACTTTTTATCCAATCCAATATTTTATATAAATATATAAAATATATATGATATATATTTTTTGTATTTATGAGTATGTGATATATTGCATAATACAGAGCATATATGATATATATATAATATACCAATCAGTTGGTAACAAAGTGTGTACATATATCTATTTATTTATCATATCATGTACATGATCATTATATACTTATCATATATATGATCATATACACATTTATCATACACACATATAATGTGAATATATCTTGTATTCACATATATATAATATATACTATATTTCACATAAATATGTAATATATTCATATTATATCTTTCATATAACATATAACTATAAGATATGTAAATATGTTGAATATATATGTATTAAACATATATTTATACTATAATATATAGATATTTTGTCTTCTGATATAATTTAAAAATATTTGCACTCAGTTTATCAGTTTATCTTTGTGTTTGTCTATCACATTTAATATATTTTTATTTTATTTTTTAATTTTTATTTTTACTTTATTTTACTTTACAATATTGTATTGGTTTTGCCATACATTGACATGAATCCACCACGGGTGTACATGTGTTCCCAAACATGAACCCCCCCCACCTCCCTCCCCACAACATCTCTCTGGGTCATCCCCGTGCACTAGCCCCAAGCATGCTATATCCTGCATCGGACATAGACTGGTGATTCGATTCTTACATGATAGTATACTTGTTTCAATGCCATTCTCCCAAATCATCCCACCCTCTCCCTCTCCCTCTGAGTCCAAAAGTCCGCTATACACATCTGTGTCTTTTTTGCTGTCTTGCATACAGTGTCATCATTGCCATCTTTCTAAATTCCATATATATGTGTTAGTATACTGTATTGGTGTTTTTCTTTCTGGCTTACTTCACTCTGTATAATCGGCTCCAGTTTCATCCATCTCATCAGAACTGATTCAAATGTATTCTTTTTAACAGCTGAGTAATACTCCATTGTGTATATGTACCACAGCTTTCTTATCCATTCATCTGCTGATGGACATCTAGGTTGTTTCCATGTCCTGGCTATTATAAACAGTGCTGCGATGAACATTGTGGTATATGTGTCTCTTTCAATCATGGTTTCCTCAGTGTGTATGCCCAGCAGTGGGATTGCTGGGTCATATGGTAGTTCTATTTGCAATTTTTTAAGGAATCTCCACACTGTTTCCCATAGTGGTTGTACTAGTTTGCATTCCCACCAACAGTGTAGGAGGGTTCCCTTTTCTCCACACCCTCTCCAGCATTTATTGCTTGCAGATTTTTGGATCACAGACATTCTGACTGGTGTGAAGTGGTACCTCATTGTGGTTTTGATTTGCATTTCTCTAATGATGAGTGATGTGGAACATCTTTTCATGTGTTTGTTAGCCATCTGTATGTCTTCTTTGGAGAAATGTCTATTTAGTTCTTTGGCCCATTTTTTGATTGGGTCATTTATTTTTCTGGAATTGAGCTGCATAAGTTGCTTGTATATTTTTGAGATTAGTTGTTTCTCAGTTGTTTCATTTGCTATTATTTTCTCCCATTCAGAAGGCTGTCTTTTCACCTTGCTTATATTTTCCTTTGTTGTGCAGAAGCTTTTAATTTTAATTAGATCCCATTTGTTTATTTTTGCTTTTATTTCCAGAATTCTGGGAGGTGGATCATAGAGGATCCTGCTGTGATTTATGTCGGAGAGTGTTTTGCCTATGTTCTCCTCTAGGAGTTTTATAGTTTCTGGTCTTACATTTAGATCTTTAATCCATTTTGAGTTTATTTTTGTGTGCAGTGTTAGAAAATGATCTAGTTTCATTCTTTTACAAGTGGTTGACCAGTTTTCCCAGCACCACTTGTTAAAGAGATTGTCTTTACTCCATTGTATATTCTTGCCTCCTTTGTCAAAGATAAGGTGTCCATATGTGTGTGGATTTATCTCTAGGCTTTCTATTTTGTTCCATTGATCTATATTTCTGTCTTTGTGCCAGTACCATACTGTCTTGATGACTGTGGCTTTGTAGTAGAGCCTGAAGTCAGGCAAGTTGGTTCCTCCAGTTCCATTCTTCTTTTTCAAGATTGCTTTGGCTATTCGAGGTTTTTTGTATTTCCATACAAATCTTGAAATTCTTTGATCTAGTTCTGTGAAAAATATGGCTGGTAGCTTGATAGGGATTGCATTGAATTTGTAAATTGCTTTGGGTAGTATACTCATTTTCACTGTATTGATTCTTCCGATCCATGAACATGGTATATTTCTCCATCTATTAGTGTCCTCTTTGATTTCTTTCATCAGTGTTTTATAGTTTTCTATATATAGGTCTTTAGTTTCTTTAGGTAGATATATTCCTAAGTATTTTATTCTTTTCGTTGCAATGGTGAATGGAATTGTTTCCTTAATTTCTTTTTCTACTTTCTCATTATTAGTGTATAGAAATACAAGGAATTTCTGTGTGTTGATTTTATATCCTGCAACTTTACTATATTCATTGATTAGCTCTAGTAATTTTCTGGTGGAGTTTTTTGGGTTTTCTATGTAGAGGATCATGTCATCTGCCAACAGTGAGAGTTTTACTTCTTCTTTTCCAGTTTGGATTCCTTTTATTTCTTTTTCTGCTCTGATTGCTGTGGCCAAAACTTCCAGAACTATGTTGAATAGTAGCGGTGAAAGTGGGCACCCTTGTCTTGTTCCTGACTTTAGGGGAAATGCTTTCAATTTTTCACCATTGAGGATAATGTTTGCTGTGGGTTTGTCATATATAGCTTTTATTATGTTGAGGTATGTTCCTTCTTTTCCTGCTTTCTGGAGAGTTTTTATCATAAATGGATGTTGAATTTTGTCAAAGGCCTTCTCTGCATCTATTGAGATAATCATACGGCTTTTATTTTTCAATTTGTTAATGTGGTGAATTACATTGATTGATTTTTGGATATTGAAGAATCCTTGCATCCCTGGGATAAAGCCCACTTGGTCATGGTGTATGATCTTTTTAATATGTTGTTGGATTCTGATTGCTAGAATTTTATTGAGGATTTTTGCATCTATGTTCATCAGTGATATTGGCCTGTAGTTTTCTTTTTTTGTAGTATCTTTGTCAGGTTTTGGTATTAGGGTGATGGTGGCCTCATAGAATGAGTTTGGAAGTTTACCTTCCTCTGGAATTTTCTGGCAGAGTTTGAGTAGGATAGGTGTTAGCTCTTCTCTAAATTTTTGGTAGAATTCAGCTGTGAAGCCATCTGGACCTGGGCTTTTGTTTGCTAGAAGATTTCTGATTACAGTTTCAATTTCCATGCTTGTGATGGGTCTGTTAATATTTTCTATTTCTTCCTGGTTCAGTTTTGGAATATTGTACTTTTCTAAGAATTTGTCCATTTCTTCCACGTTGTCCATTTTATTGGCATATAATTGCTAATAGTAGTCTCTTCTGATCCTTTGTATTTCTGTTTTGTCTATTGTGATCTCTCCATTTTCATTTATAATTTTATTGATTTGATTTTTCTTTCTTTGTTTCTTGATGAGTCTGGCTAATGGTTTGTCAATTTATTTATCCTTTCAAAGAACCAGCTTTTGGCTTTGTTGATTTTTGCTATGGTCCCTTTTGTTTCTTTTGCATTTATTTCTGCCCTAATTTTTAAGATTTCTTTCCTTCTACTAACTCTAGGGTTCTCCAATTCTTCCTTTTCTAGTTGCTTTAGGTGTAGAGTTAGGTTATTTATTTCACTTGTTTCTTGTTTCTTGAGGTATGCCTGTATTGCTATGAACTTTCCTCTTAGCACTGCTTTTAGAGTGTTCCACAGGTTTTGGGTTGTTGTGTTTTCATTTTCATCAGTTTCCATGCATATTTTGATTTCTTTTTTGATTTCTTCTGTGATTTGTTGGTTATTCAGAAGTGTGTTGTTCAACCTCCATTTGTTGGAATTTTTCATAGTTTTTCTTCTGTAATTGAGATCTAATCTTAATGCATTATGGTCAGAAAAGATGGTTGGAATGATTTCAATTTTTTTTGAATTTATCAAGTTTAGATTTATGGCCCAGGATGTGATCTATCCTGGAGAATGTTCCATGAACACTTGAGAAAAAGGTGAAATTCATTGTTTTGGGGTGAAATGTCCTATAGATATCAATTAGGTCTAACTGGTCTAATGTATCATTTAAAGTTTGTGTTTCTTTGTTAATTTTCCATTAAGTTGATCTGTCCATAGGTGTGAGTGGGGTATTAAAGTCTCCCGCTATTATTGTGTTATTGTTAATTTCCCCTTTCATACTTGTTAGCATTTGTCTTACATATTGTGGTGCTCCTATATTGGGTGCATATATATTTATAATTGTTATATCTTCTTCTTGGATTGATCCTTTGATCATTATGTAGTGGCCTTCTTTATCTCTTTTCACAGCCTTTGTTTTAAAGTCTATTTTATCGGATATGAGTATTGCCACTCCTGCTTTCTTTTGGTCTCTATTTGCATGGAATATCTTTTTCCAGCCCTTCACTTTCAGTCTATATGCGTCCCTTGTTTTGAGGTGGGTCTCTTGTAAGCAGCATATAGAGGGGTCTTGTTTTTGTATCCATTCGGCCACTCTTTGTCTTTTGGTTGGGGCATTCAACCCATTTACGTTTAAGGTAATTATTGATAAGTATGATCCCGTTACCATTTACTTTATTGCTTTTGGGTTCGGGCTTATACACCCTTTTTGTGTTTCCTGTCTAGAGAATATCCTTTAGAATTTGTTGGAGAGCTGGTTTGGTGGTGCTGAATTCTCTCAGCTTTTGTTTCTCTGTAAAGCTTTTGATTTCTCCTTCGTATTTGAATGAGATCCTTGCTGGGTACAGTAATCTGGGCTGTAGGTTATTTTCTTTCATCACTTTAAGTATGTCTGTTCTCAGTGTTTTATTGTTTCTGAACTTTGAACTATAGTTTCAAAACCCTTGTGTACAAACAGGACAAAAAGATTTTACAGAATTTGCATGTTTTCTTGTAATATGGTTTCATTTTTACATTTAAACCTGTGATTCATTAGAATTTAATCAGGTATGTATTGTAAGATATGGATCTAATTTAATCCTTTTTGACACTTAGCTATTGTCAATTTATTTATTAAACTTTATTAAAATGTTATCTTTGCCCAGTTATTTGAGATGTTCCCTTTACCATATAACAAATTTCCTATTTAGTATACATTTTGCTGCATGAGGTTTTTGTTTGTTTTACCTCTGCTCATTGTTGCCTTACTTTTTATGTTTTAGAGAAGTGGTGGCTCAGAGGTTAAAGCGTCTGCCTGCAATGCAGGAGACCTGGGTCGGATCCCTGAGTCAGGAAGATCCCCTGGAGAAGGAAATGGCAACCCACTCCAGTATTGTTGCCTGGAGAATCCCATGGACGGAGGAGCCTGATGGGTCCACGGGTCACAAAGAGTTGGACACGACTGAGCAACTTCACCTAATGCCTAGTTAACTTCTTTGAATAGTTTATCTTTTTCCTTGGCATCAATATTTAATACTGATACTTGGTATATATGTGTGTTAGTCGCTCAGTCATTTCCAACTCTTTGCAATCCTATGGACTGTAAAGTGCCAGGCTCCTCTGTCCATGGGATTCTCCAGGCAAGAATACTAGAGTGGGTTGCCATGCCCTCTTCCAGGGGATCTTTCCAACCCAGGGATAGAACCCAGGTCTCCTATACTGCAGGCAGATTCTTTACCTTTTGAACCATCAGGGAAGCCAGTGGATACTTAGTCTTCCTTAATTCTTTCTCCTGCTTATGCCTGTACAAAGGTCTTTAGTTTTGTAGATGTGCTCAAGAAATATCCTGTTTTCTGCACTATATTAGTTATACTGTACAGCAACTATATGAGTTTTGTACTTTCATTAAACCTTAGTTTACAAATAAAGAAAGAGAAATCAAGTTATAGAAAGTTGAAGTAATTGAATTCATATAGCTAGCAATTTGTGCAACCTGGCTTTAGACTCAGGTTGCCTGCTTTCAGAGCCTGAACTCAAAACTAGTAATCTGTATGTTTCATGGAATGAATGAGCATTTTATTGATTTTGAGAATTCCAATAAATATAATCCAGTATCCTAAGCTTCAAAATGAGAAGAGTTGCCTAAAAATACAGTAGGTAAATGAGCTATCTGATTTTAACTAAAAAGGCAACAGTATGCTACAGTACAAATATAAAATATAATTCAGTAATATAAGATCTGTCTAGTCAAAATTATGATTTTTCCAGCAGTCATGTATGGATGTGAGAGTTGGACTGTAAAGAAAGCTGATCGCCAAAGAATTGATGCTTTTGAACTGTAGTATTAAAGAAGACTCTTGAGAATCCCTTGGACTGCAAGGAGATTCAACCAGTCCACCCTAAAGGAAATCAGTCCTGAATATTCATTAGAAGGACCGATGCTGAAGCTGACACTCCAATACTTTGGCCACTTGATGTGAAGAACTGACACATTGGAAAAGACCCTGATTCTGGGAAGTATTGAGGTCAGGAGGAGTAGGGGGTGACAGAGAATGAGATGGCTGGATGGAATCACCAACTCAATGGACATGAATTTGAGTAAGCTACAGGAGTTGGTGATGGATGGGGAAGCCTTGCATGCTGCAGTCCATGGGGTTGCAAAGAGTTGGACATGACTGAGTGACTGAACTGAACTGAATATCAGTGGTTTTGAACATTAATTTATGCTTAATAAGATATACCAAAATATTATCCTTCAAGAGGGAGAGGTAATCAATACAGAATTCATTAATAAGAGATTGAAATGATCTATTTTCAAATATACTTAAATCATGTATTACATAACTGAGGAATATGTATATATTATCCAGGACTTGTATGATTCAATAAGAAATGATCAGTAGGGAAGTACACCTGATGAATTTACTTAATGAAAATCATTGTACTCAATATGGACCACTGCTAATATGTATTCACAGTCACACCCTTGTATAGACTGGGGACTGCATGAGCACCTGCCCAGGCTGGGGGGCCCTTGCAAAGTCATCTGAGTCAGAAATCAGGCAGAACCTGAAAGATTCAGTTGACAGTGGGCATGATCAAAACCCTATTTATTATTATTAGCTAATTGTAATCACAAATATGAACTAAAATTAATTTAAAATAAAATGGCTCTATACCATGTAGAGGGCTTCCCTGGTGGCTCAGAGGTTAAAGCATCTGCCTGGAATGCGGGAGACCCGGGTTCATTCCCTGGGTCGGGAAGATCTCCTGGAGAAGGATTCTCCAGTACTCTTGCCTGGAGAATCCCATGGAGGGAGGAGCCTGGTGGGCTACAGTCCATGGGGTCGCAAAGAGTCAGACATGACTGAGCGATTTCAGTTCACGTCACTATACCATGTAGAAGAGAAATTTATCCAAAACTGATTAAAAGATAATCAGAAAATATATTTTCATATCATCAGATTTTATTTTAAGTGAGGTTCATTGAAAGTGAAATTACCTTAATCTTCTGTGTGAAAAAGAACCTGAGGTCTGTGGTCTGAGGAGAAAAATTTACATAATGTTTATCTTCCATCATTGAAGTGTAGCTTTCTGAAGAGTCTGCAGAAAAATCAAGACAACCGGAAAACTGTTTTATCTCTTATTCCTGCTGTTTTCTAATTTTATGAAAGTGACACTCATCATAGGTTGGTTGATAGAAACTGAACAATAAATGACATTCTAAGACTATCTGCAGAAGCAAAAAAATCAGGAGACCTTGAAATAATCCCATTAATTCAATATAGTCAAAACAGAGTAAAGGAGGAAAATCCTTAATCCATATTTACCTATATTGGTTCAACAGTTTCAGTGACATACTTGTAAAAAGTCATTCTTTTCTGTGCTAGAAATTTTCCTCATATTTCATCAGGAGCAAAATACTTGATTAGAATGTCTAGCATTAAATGTTTTTGTATTTCAAATGAAGTCTACACTTCAGATCACAATAGAATGCCCACAGATTTCATGAGAACTTAAAAACGTGTTGTGGGGATTTCCTTGCAAAGAAATCACCCCCTCCATCTGTCATCTTACTTGGTCATCTTCAAATGCATGCCAAATATATGTTCGGAGTTAGTGCTATGGCATAATTATTTTAACTTCCTAAGAGGAAAGTATTTGTTGCTCCATCAATCTGACTCCTTGAGACCCCATGGACTGTAGCCTGCCAAGCGGCTCTGTCCATGGAATTCTCCAGGCAATACTGGAGTGGTTTGCCATTTCCTACTCCAAGGGATCGTCCCAACCCTGGGATCTAACCCAGATGTCCTTCATTGCAGGCAGATTCTTTACTGTCTGAGCTACAAGAGAAGTCAATTAAAGGGGAAAAGCACCTGAAAATAAAGTTATTTTGTTAAAAACCTAACTTCAGAAATACTTTTCTTTTAAATGTATTATTAATCAATCTACTGAAATAGATACAGGCTTCCCAGGTGGTGTGTTTTGGTGAAGAACATGCCTGCCACTGCAGGAGGTGCAGGAGACCTGGGTTCGATTGGGTCAGGAAGATCCTCTGGAGGGGGCATGGCAACCCACTCTGGTATTCTTACCTGGAGAGTCTCATGGATGGAGGAGTCTGGCAGGCTACAGTCCATAGGGTCTCAAAGAGTCAGACAGGACCAAAGCTACTAGCACACATCCTAGTGGATACAGAAATGGATACAGTAATTCTGCATGATCAAAGACTGTATATAATTTAAACAGATAATATTAATGTATGAAAATAATGTGTGTGTTTAATCACTAAATTGTGTCTGATTCTTTGCAATCCCATGGACTGTAGCCCTCTGGGAAGAGTTACTGCTGAGCCACTGGGAATAAATGTAATAATATGAGACAATATTGTCCTTCAGGATATCTATGTCTCATGTACCACCCAGTGTCATTCTTTGCTGTTTGTTGACTCACTGACTCCCACCAGTTGAGAGGGATATTGGTGGGTGTCAGGCACAGTGTGAATCAGGGTGTGGAGATGTAGTCAGTCATTGGCCCCAGGTACCTGCACACCCACTAAAAGATCCAGGAAGCCAGGGCTAACTCCCCTGTGCTTGTTCTCAGCCCAGATCTTTTTACTTAACTCACTAAAATGTAAAATAATTAGACCCACTGAGACCTAAAGTATGAGTCAGTGAGATGCAAAAGCCATCAAAGCATTCAGTCACTTATATCACCTTGAATGTTGGCAGTATCTTTAATCAAATATGCAAAGTGCAGAAATATATTAGGGCAGCAGACTTAAAATGGACATTTTTACCATGCCCCCTTAATCATGAGGACCCAGCATAAGGAAGTTTAGCTTTCTTTTGTTTCAAAACATCATGTATAGCTGTTTGTCGCTTTTCTTGATTTTAGAAGTAGTGTGTTCTCATTCTGGAGAACATAAAAATTAGAGAAGATTTAAAAAGAGGAAATTAAAAACCACTCATACCCAAAAAAGAACCTCCTGAACAATTTTTCATGTATTTATCGCCAAAATCATTGTGTGTATCTGCATGTGTGCACATGTGTGTCTATGTATCTTTTATAGAGAAAAACATGCATTCTCAAAAGAAATATAGAGTAAATCATTTTCACCTTTCTAAGCTAAATTGTGGGGAGAAGGCAATGGTACCCCACTCCAGTACTCTTGCCTGGAAAATCCTGTGGATGGAGGAGTGTGGTAGGCTGCAGTCCATGGCGTCGTGAAGAGTCAGACACGACTGAGCGACTTCACTTTCACTTTTCACTTTCATGCATTGGAGAAGGAAATGGCAACCCACTCCAGTGTTCTTGCCTGGAGAATCCCAGGGATGGGGGAGCCTGGTGGGCTGCCGTCTATGGGGTCACACAGAGTCAGACACGACTGAAGCGACTTAGCAGCAGCAGCAGCAGCAGCAAGCTAAATTGTTAAAGGCTTTTCTTATATTGGAAAATCATATCACTCAATTTAAGTAGAAAGTATTTTACCCAACTATCATCTGAACAAACTAAAGTTGTTTAATTACATTATTACATATTGTATTCTTTAAAAAGCTTAACGTATTTATAGAACAAAGCAGGTAGCATAACACCTGGGTTGCTATAGAGATGCCTAATTTTATCAAGATTTTAAAAATGTAACAGTAAATCCATTTGCTTTATAAGTATTCTAAAGACTTACCATAAACACTTCTTTTATCAAGTGCATATGACAAATACATGTACAAGATGTTTTATATCCTTTTTACTTAGCTCCATTTTCTACTCTTTTAGTTTTCTGTCTTTATTTCCTCACTTTAGAATTATCAGTGAAAAAGTTACATCCTTCAAACTTTTTAAACTTGGCCTGCCAACCTAATAATGTATGTATACATGTATATTAGGGTTCCTGGTAGTACAGCTGGTGAAGAATCTGCCTTCAATGCAGAAGACCTTGGTTTGATTCCTGGGTTGGGAATATCCCCTGGAGAAGGGATAAGCTACGCACTCCACATTCTTGGGTTTCCTGGTGGCTCAGTCAGTAAAGAATCTGCCTGCAATGGAGGAGACCTGGATTCGATTCCCGGCTTGGGAAGAACTTCTGGAGAAGGGCATAGCAACCCACTCCAGTAGTCTTGCCTAGAGAATCCCCATGGACAGCGTAACCTGGCTGGCTTCAGTCTATGGAGTTGCAAAGAGTTGGAAATGACTGAGCGACTAAGCACACACACACACATATGTATATTATACATATATATACAGATACATATACACATGAGCTGTGCATGTATATGTATTTGTTCATTCATGTTGTTCAGTCGCTAAGTCATGTCTGATTCTCCCCATGGACTGCAGCATACAAGGCTTCCCTGTCCTTCACTATCTCCCTGAGTTTGGTCGAACTCATGTCCATTGAGTTGGTGATGCCATCCAACCATCTCATTCTCTGTCGCCCTGCCCCCCCTTCCTGCTCTCAATCTTTCCCAGCATTGGAGTCTTTCATATCTTTTTTTTTTCTTTATGTATGTGTGATATAACACTAGCATGAAGATTCTAAAATTGTTCATGGGACAGAATCAAGGTCATCTGATTACAAAGTCATTATTTAGATTCATTTTTTTAAATTGCATGAGAGTTTGAAGAGAATATTTCTTGGGACCTAAAATGTTAATATTGCAGTTGTTGATTTAACAGAATCTTTAGAAATCATCCAGTTATTAATGAAGACCAAAGCTTATTATTCTGTTTTTGAACTGTCTTTGAAAAGATGTGGGGAAACTTTGGGCCTTCCAGGAAGTAACTGACTTGGATAAATAATGACTATTTCATGGTGCCGCTTGAAGAAAAGTAGTGAAGAAGAAATTGTATCTGTAATAACAGAGTTCTATAATAATAGAATTCCATCTGTAATAACAGTATTATTATAGAATTATGTTATTACAGATACAGTTTCTTCTTCATTACTTTTCTTCAAGCGGCATCATGAAATAGTCATTATTTATCCAAGTCAGTTACTTCCTGGAAGCCTGCCAGGCTCCTCTGTCCATCTTACCTGGATTCTCCAGGTAACAATACTGGAGTGGGCTGCCATGCCTTCTTCCAACAGGCGATCTTTCCAACCCAGGAATTGAACCCAACTCTCCCACATTGCAGGCAGACTCTTTACTAGCTGAGTTACAAGGGGTAGGATAATCCATATGTGATATGATTAGAGCCTTAGCACAGGCTTCTTGCCTTCCTGTATGGAATTTTCTGTGACTTGGTTCTCTCTACCTTTCTAGACTGTAACTCCTCCAACACTTCCTGCCCTATTGTCTCTGACTCAAATGCCTGCCCCATCTCTAATTGCTTGGTATCTCCACTTGTTCTTCAACACCTAACTGAACTATCATTGTCTCCCAGAAAATTTCTAACACACTCAGTGGTTAGACCCTCCTCTGAGCTTCCATAACTGTTCTACCTGTATATAGCATTGTCCACTGAGTGAACAACTTAATTGTCTGTTTTTTCACAAAGCTATAAGCTTATTGTTGCTGAGGACAACTGTTATTACACCCAAATCTAAAACAGCACCTGGAATATGCCAATGACCAATACAACTTTTCTCAATGTACTTTCCCTGGACCTTACAATCTCTTGGCTTTAAATGACCTCCTGGATCCTCTTCCTGCCCATAGTAGCCATCTTCTCCATAGTAGGATTGACAGTGGCAGCTTGTTTACCTGCTGTGCCAAACCCAGTTTGTGGCCAGCGCTGGGCCTCAGAGGAGCTTAGAAGGAAGCTCCTATAAATAGTTAGAATTCCTTAATGGTTTCCCTGGGAGCTGATTTTCTTAAAATCATCTTCCCATGCTCAGTTTTATCAACTTTACCTTGATTAATCATGCATCTAGAAGAAATCTTCAGTTTCTACTTTTTATCTTTATCCTGTGTTAAAAAAATTGCTCTTTTAGAAAGATGTGTTTTGATACTAACAGAAGGGGCTGTACAAGCAGGGTAGAGGGTAATGAAACATCAGGCCCATCAGGGATCAGACTGTATACTTGGACTTTGGGGTAAACATAAATAATAATAATAAAAGCTTGCTCTTGCTTCATTATATTTAGTTTTGATTTTTTTGAATGAAATCTATCTTGAAGCATCATCATAAGGAAATGAGAGTTTGGCACTGTTTTAGAACTTAAACTTGAAAAGGATTTCAAGTGTGCAGATTCTGAGTCCTCTGGAGACATTTCATAGGCACCATCATTAGTAATAAGTGGAACATCCCTGAGGGCTCTTTCATTTATAGCCCTTGTTCCTGAAGGATGAAAAGTAGTTTTTCCTTGTACATACAGCAGCTCGAAGCTCACCACTTCCTAAGAAAGTGCCAGCTCTGTGGCTGAATTCAATTTGTGTTCAAAATTGCCTAAAGCAGAATTTCAGACTGTAGCAGCAAGACAGGATCATATCCTTATAATTACCCATGGTTAATGATTGTGATGGGCAGAATAATGGTCCCCCAAAATGTCCACATCCTTATCCCTGGGATTTGTAGATACATTGAATTATAAGGCAAAGGGAATTAAGGCTGGAAATCACTAAATCTTAAAACAGTAAGATTATACTGGATTATCCTGGTGAATCTAGTGTAATCATATAAGTCCTTTAAAGCAGAAGAAGAAGGAAGAAAAGTCACCCAAAAGCCACAAAGATGGAGGGAGGGCATGAGCCAGAGAATGCAAGAAACCTGGAAGCCACTAGAAGCTGCTAAATACCCTCCACTGACAGCCAGCGACAGGGACCATACTACCTCTATAGCTGCAAAGAGCTCAATTCTGCAAACAATGTGAATAAGCAAGGAAATGGGTTCTTTCCTGGAGCATCCAGAAAGCCTCCCTTCTCACACTTTAATTCAATTCTAATGAAACGTTTGTCAGACATTTGACCTACCAAACTGTAAGATAATAAATTTGTGTTGTTTTGAGTCCCTATGTTTGTGACAATGTAATATAACAACATAGAAAACTAATACAGTGATCTATTAAACACTTATCCATGGCAGGGACAAAATGCCTTTGAGAAGATTGCAGTTTAATTGTCAGTAAAGATATAAATACATGGGAATTTCCACAGTGATGAAAGAACAAGGCAATATTTTGAGACAGTAATTGTTTTAGTGGCATAAAACAGTGCTTGATAAATTGCCAAATGAATTCTGCTAAGTTTTAAGCAGAGTTTTAATGAAGAGGTCAAAAGAAATGAGGTTCAGGTTCATGGTCTCAAGTATGTTCCAAGAGGCTAAGCACAGCTTTGATAAATAACCTCACAAACATTGGTTTATTTAATGTGAACTGGCCTTATATCATTAAGTGGAACATTTTATGGCACTGAATGTAGGAATTCACAGTATTCAGTTGAAACTTTCAGGAAAATACTGAAAGGAGACTGAATAGGAACCAAACATGAATGTCTAAGTAGGATTCATTTAGAAAAGGAGAGGAGAGAGAAGCTTTCTAGAAGAGAACAAACTGATCAATATTTCAAAGTGGACAATATCTGCTTACCTTATGGGACAATTAAGAATAATGCACATTTGCTGAAAAACACCCACAAAATCTGAGTGGTAACTCCAGTCCAGGTACACACACAATCACAAGCACATGCCTCCCTCTCCCCTAGCAGTTGGCAATACACAGTTTCTGAAAATGAGACAGAATAAAGAGTAATCTCTCATGTGTTATCCACTAACCCAACTGAGATAGAGCATAAATTGTAAGAAATTTAAGAAAAGAAGCCCCCAACATTTTGGTTTCTAATTCCTTTCAAGTTGGGACTCAAAAGGTCACTGAAGGTCAGGAGAAATCCTCAAATAATACCACCCTTCCAGCCAAAGTTGAGACTACTGGAGAACAGGAGAGTTTTTTTCTTTTTTTGGTGGGGTTGGGGGGTGAGGTGGATCAACACAGCTCTTGGATAAGCCCCAATGTTCCCTCTGTCCCAACAAGGGCGATAGCCTAGGCAGTGAGGGCCCCCAACCGTCAGAAACTGTCCTAGCTGCTCACTGATTTCCAGGCCCAAAGAGGTCAGTCATTAGGCAGATACTGCATCTTCTGTCTCTTTGTACCTGGAGACCCATAGAGCCAAATCTTTCTGAAGCAGGAGGCCCAGGAAAGCCATGTAGAGAGAAGACGTGGGTGTAATTTGTGTCTTGATTACTGATTAATAATGGAACTTCAAGCCAATCAGCAAACTTCTCTAGGCTTTAGTTTCTTCATTTGTAAAATTGCACTGATGATATTAAAGTGCCCGTCTCAGAGTAGGCTTTTATGTCCTTTAGTGTGTGTGTGAATTTTAATGAGATCATACAAGTCTTTGAAAGTGCTATAAACTGTTAGTACTGTTGCAGTTATTATTGTATTAGTTCTCTAGGTCTGCCATGACCCAGCACTACAGACTGGGGACTTAAACAATAGGTATTTATTTTCACACAGTTCTGAAGGCTAGATGTCTACGATCAAAGCGTTGGTGGGGTTGGTATCTTCTCAGGCCTCTCTCCTTGGCTTGCAGATGGTCGCATTCTCCCTGTGTCTTCACATGTTCTGCCCTCTGTGCCTATACGTATACAAATGTCCCCTCTATTATAAGGACACACAGTCATGCTGGCTTGGGATCTACTCTAATGACTTCATTTACTTCGTTAAAGATTCTGTTACCAAATACAGTCTTATTCTGAGGTACTGGGGGCTAGAGCTTCAACATAAGGGGACAGGAGGTAAAACAGTTCAGGTGATAAAAATTATTATTTGATGATTATGATTAAGGCCAGTTCAGTGGTTAAAATAATTTTTTTTTTATTTTTTGTCAGTTTTTTGGGTCAGTTTTTGTCAATTTTTGTCAGTTATGAACTTCATCTGTAAAAATAGTGAACACCTCTGTTGGGTCCTTTGAGGCCTTAAAGTCACAAAGTCACTGCTTCTTAGGGGCACCACAAGCTGGCAGCATGGCTCTGTACCTCCTCTTTGCTCAAATATTCATGCTCTGAATCCAGTGTCTAGGTCTCTGTGGGTTTTGTTACTTTTAACAGGAAGTGAAAGTGTTAGTCACTCAGTCCTGTACAACTTTTTTGTGATCCCATGGAGGATTCCTCTGTCCATGGAATTCTTCAGGCAAAAATACTGAAGTGGATAACTATTCCCTTCTCCATGGGACCTTCCTAACCCAGGGATCAAACTCGGGTCCCCTTCAATGCAAACAATTCTTTACTGTCTGAGCCACCGGGGAAGCCCCCTTAACAGGAAAAACTCTCCTCACATTATGGTCTCATAATGTGACCACGAATATGACTTTCATGCATCATGAAGGTATTCAGTCTAACAGTAGAAATTTACTCCAATGAAAAAATTAATGTGGAAACTAACAACTTTTCTTCAATAACTCTAAATTCCCTTCTGGAAAAAAAAATGTTGCTAAAATCATCATGCTTAATTGGCATTTCCTACTGGAGCTTTTCTCCACTAGGCATAGAGACTGGACTGACTAATTCAGGATAAAGAGCTATATTCCAGTGTATCCCAAACTCCCAGGGGCCTCGTTTATAGAGATATGGGCAGTAGGCAACATTTATCCTGGGGAAACTGATCAAGGAAGAGAAGGCACCTGGAAAAAACAAACCAAGGAAACCCACCAACTCAACTATAATTTGAGATGCTAATCATTCCAGAAACATATCTTATTGGTTCATTTAATTTGATTTGGGGAGAAATCTTCCACAAGGATTTGGGGATTTTTCAGACCTAAGATACTGACAGAAAAAGCAAAGTTTAATTTACTATATTAGTTGCCTCTGTGGAATCAACTTCATCAAAGCTCCTAATAACCAAAGCACTGGCTTTCAAACTTTAATGTCACTAAGAATTATCTAGAGCACTTGTTAAAATGCCACTGGCTCCAAAGATTCGGATTCATCCAGTCATATGGGGGGCCCAGAAATCTCTATTATCTCAAGCCTTCCTTCTCAGAGGCAATTTTTATTTCTCTAACAAATACTTACATAGTGTTTATTACATACCACATACTATTATAAACATTTTATAAATGTTAGCTTCTGATAAACAAGGCAGAGCACCAAAGAATTGATGCCTTCAAACTGTGATGCTGGAGAAAACTCTTGAGAGTCCCTTGGACAGCAAGGAGATCAAACCAGTCAATCCTATAGGAAATCAAGCCCAGATATTCATTGGAAGGACCAATGCCAAAGCTGAAGCTCCAGTACTTTGACGATCTGATGTGAAGTACCAACTCATTGGAAAAGACGCTGATACTGGGAAAGATTGAGTGCAGGAGTAGAAGAGGGCAACAGAGGATGAGATGGTTGGATGGCATCACTGGCTCAATGGACATGCATCTGAGCAAACTCCAGGAGATGAAGAACAGAGAAGACTGGTGTGCTGCAGTCCATGAGAAATAGTCAGACAAGACTGAGCAACTGAACAACAAAGCTTCTGATAAGTCACAAAACACTGTAATTTTTTTGTCTGCATTTTATAAGAGAGGGATAAAGGCAAGTTGCTTACCCAAGGACATAGTGCTAATAAGTGGAAGGGCTGGGATTTGAACCCAGGCAGTTTTGTTCAATAGTCTATGCTCTTGACTACTATGCTATGCTGCCGCCTCATCTTGATCCATATTTTCCAGCAGTCAGGTTATGAGGAATGCCACAGTAAAGACTATTCACGCAGATAGAACAACTGATCCCATTAAGCAAATGATGTCTGTCAGTCATTTATACCTGTTTGGGGAAAAGCAAAACACAAGCATTTGTGGAGTGCCTACTCTGTCAGAAGCTCTGATAGCCACACAAACTTTACAAGAGAAATTATTTAAAACATTTTAAATGAAAAAATTTTCAAGCCCACTGTGTTTCTCTGAGTCCTAATGAATGATCAGGAAGCAACATAGAAGTTGTTTCCAGATGCCCAAACTGCTCCTGGATGCAATCTCAAGCTCTTCCAACATATAACTTAGGAATTTGCTGGTATTGTTTCTTTTTTCTTTTAAAAACAATTATTTGGAAGCAATCTCAATATGACAGAGATATTACAAGAATAAGCATTCTGCAAAGGATTATCCCTCATATATTCTTTACCCTGGATCTTTCATTATTAAAAATTACATTATTAATTCCTTCATGTGTTCAGCTATTCTCTCCCTTTCCTCCCTCCTTGCCTTGGTGCCCTCCCATCTTCCAGCTCTGGAAGATGCACCTGAATGTGGAAGTCTTCAATAAATAGTTTTTTGGGGCAAATATCCATTGGACAGATAAGGAAAAGGAGGCCCAAAGCAGTTAAATCACTTGACCAAGGTCAAATTTCAGG
This sequence comes from Budorcas taxicolor, assembly GCF_023091745.1. Classification (NCBI taxonomy): domain Eukaryota; kingdom Metazoa; phylum Chordata; class Mammalia; order Artiodactyla; family Bovidae; genus Budorcas; species Budorcas taxicolor. The sequence goes on from NC_068911.1 coordinate 111,799,311, forward strand.
AAAGTTACAAAGCAAGGATGTATTGTAGATTCCACATTCTTATATACTGTACATTTAATCATCTGTGAGAAATAAAAGGAGCATGACTGAGGCTCATATTTTGGAGTTTTCACTGATGGAGCTTCTGTGTTCTTAGTGGAAAGTTCTTTGATACTAGTCTCAGGAAATTTTTTTTGGATATATCTCCTCCAGCAAGGGATACAACAGCAAAAATAATTAAATGGGTTGACATCAGTCTAGAAATGTTCACACATAAATGTCTCTGTCTTTCTGTGATCACTGGGCTCAGCTCAATTGCAATTAATTTGACTCAAAAATAGTAAGTACTCAGTAGTAGTGTGAATAAAGTGCTTTTTTTTTTTTTTTTTGCAGATCTCTATATAATTGTCCTAGTATTGTCACCTGCCTTATGTCATTTTACTTCATAGTAGGTCAGTGAATCAGGCTTATTACCCCCTTACTATGAATGAGGAAGTTGAAGCTCAAGGAGTTAGTGATTTCCTCAAGGTCATATAGCATAAATGTGATTGAGAACTGGAGCCCAGGTTCCCAGTTTCAGACCTGATCTTTGTACCACCAAGCTTCTTACTCAGCCACACACACTACTAAACTCTGTTATACAAAATAACCCTGCTAAGCCACCCCACTCCAGTACTCTTGCCTGGAAAATCCCATGGACTGAGGAGCCTGGTAGGCTGCAATCCGTGGGGTCGCTAATAGTCAGACACGACTGAGAAACTTCACTTTCACTTTTCACTTTCATGCATTGGAGAAGGAAATGGCAACCCACTCCAGTGTTCTTGCCTGGAGAATCCCAGGGACGGTGGAGCCTGATGGGCTGCCATCTATGGGGTCGCACAGAGTCGGACACGACTGGAGCGACTTAGCAGCAGCAGCAGTAGCAAGCAGAATTAACAAACCACTGACCCATACAAAGTTGTAGGTATGAAAACAAGATTCTCAGTGGTACCTACAAATGACCATAATCCATGAAGTAAATGCTACTCAGAAGTGCTAAAAGACTCTAGGAAGTTGTGCAACTTCATCTTGTCCTTTGAGGACAGGCATTTAGTGGACCTGAATCTTATTGTGACCCCAGAAACTGGTTTCCTAAGTGACTAAGGGAAATGGAATTCAACACATCTGTTCTGTAGATGTCTCCATTGTGCTCACCACCTATTACAAGGACTTGAGACAAGACATGGATCTAGAGATTTTCAGTCCAGGGAACAGTAGACTGTCACCATCAGGACTTCCCAGATGGCACAAATGGTAAAGAATCCGCTTGCCGGTGCTGGAGACACAAGAGACGTGGGTTTGATCCCTGGGTCAGGAAGATCCCCTGGAGAAGGAAGTGGCAACCTGCTCCAGTATTCTTGCCTCGAAAACTCCATGGACAGAGGAGCCTTGCAAGCTATAGTCTGTTGAGTCACAAAGAATCAGACATGACTGAGTGACTGAGCACACACACACACTGACAAACATCATCATCATCACCATTAGTGACCAACATTAGTATTTCATATTTCCTAGCAGTTTTAACTTCATAAACTTTGTTAATAACAATTGGCATATTTGAATCTCAATATAAATAACACAGATCAGTAGATATGTAACAGTTGTCAAATTTCAGTGGAATTCTCAGCAATGTTAGTGATTCAACTAATATCTTGCAGTTAATTTTACTCACTCTCTTGATGCTGAGTCTTTCCTCTTGTCACCAGTCAGCAAAGGGGAAGAAGAAAAAATTGGTACATGCTTGCTATGCACTATGCACTCAGTTAAAATTCATCTTCTCATTCTGCCTGCTTTGTAATTATTTTATCATCTTGCATCTCTGTGAGATGATCAGATATTATAATCTCCATTTTTTTAAATTTAAATTTATTTATTTTAATTGGAGGCTAATCTCCATTTTTATGAAAGAGAAACTGAGGCTCAGAATGCTTTTCTAATTATTTCTAAATAGAAGAGAAATTTAAGTTCAAAAAGCAAAGAATGGGGGAAAAGTACAGTGAATATTTTCTTTAGGTTTTACATATGTTCCAGGTCACATTCTAAACAAAGTGCTCCCTCTTAAATTTCTCTATTGTCAGGACTACTAGGAAAATAGTTCCTTTCTCACCTCTTTAGTTTGGAGAAGGCAGTGGCACCCCACTCCAGTACTCTTGCCTGGAAAATCCCATGGATGGAGGAGCCTGGTAGGCTGCAGTCAATGGGGTCGCTAAGAGTTGGACACGACTGAGCGACTTCACTTTGACTTTTCACTTGCATGCATTGGAGAAGGAAATGGCAACCCACTCCAGTGTTCTTGCCTGGAGAATCCCAGGGACGGAGGAGCCTGGTGGGCTGGTGTCTATGGGGTTGCACAGAGTCGGACACAACTCAAGTGACTTAGCAGCAGCCTCTTTAGTATCATTTTACTCAGAATTATTTCACTCCATCCTAATTATGCATCATTGTAGCATAAGCTCCAAAGTTACTAGAATAAAACAACAGGATTGCATTATACATTATGTTTACCTGGGTCAGGAATTTGGGTAAGGAGTTTGTTCTCTTCCCTTGGACATCAGCAGGGATCACTTGATAGTATTCAGCTATAAATGTGCAGGCATGAAAGGCTGAAGAAGGCTTCTCTTTGGTGTCTTGGAGATGATCTCTTAGAGAAGGAGGTGTCTTGCAGTAGATGTTGGGAGGCTGGGTCCAGCTGAAACTACTGACCAAATGTCACATGGTCACATATTAACACATGAATTCTACAATATAATGGTCTCAGGGTATTTGAATTTCTTACTTGGCTGCTCAGGACTCCTATAAGAAGTGTCCCAAGAGACAGGAAGTATCTTCTGGCCTGAGAGCAAAATTATTAGCATCACTTCTACTATATTCTAGTACTCAAAGCAGTCACAGGGCCTGTCCAGATTCACAGGATAGTAGTATAAACATCATGTTTCAATGGAAAAAAAAATATGATACAGACTTTGTGACCCTCTTTAATCTTTATATCTTGTAGATTTCTACTTCATGTAAGTGAGCATGCTGGCATGTGACCTGGTCAGGCTATGCAGCGTAAGAAAGGGGGCAGATGAAATGTGGAAAGTGATAAGCATTAGAAAATGGTTCTTAATTTCTGCAGAGAAAGATTTCCCCAGGCAAAAATTGGAAAGTGAAGTCTGTCTTTACTATTCTCCTAATGTTTTTGCAATTAATCTTGCCTGTGGGGTGAATATTCTGGCAAATATATTAAATAATGAATTTTTTAAAATCAGCAGACAACCCCTGCCAGAGCCATATCCATGGGATTTCCTAAGTCAGTGCTTCCAAATGATTGTAATTCTGCATCATGCTGACCATTTTTTAAAACATATGAGACTTCTTCTTGTAATATTTTTTAACTTTGAGTCTATTAAATGCAACACAAAACACTATTTACCATAATAAAGGTTTGATTTCAAGTCTGGAATTGGGCTAGAACATATATGAGTTGTAAGAAATACCTTTGTTCCTCTAGTATAAAACCAAGAACAGCATTTCTCAAGTTGCCATTTATCAAGAATTAGTGTTCAGCAACATGCTAATAAGTATTTTGGAAGCAAACACAAAATGGAAAATTTCTTAGTATTTGTGGAGTGGTTTGATTAACAACCATTTTGAAAATTCAGTGTCCATATTAATATATAAAAGTCACTGTGAAAAAAGAGTTTTATTCAGTGTTTTCCAAACTGTTTGACCATAGGAACTCTTTACCATGGACCTCTCAGTCATTCAACAAATACTTCTTACATGCCTACATTGTACCATGTCCTGTGCTAGATTTTGGGGCTAGAGCAGTGAACAAAGCAGATGTCAGCATTCTTGCGAAGATTGTACAACATAGAGGGAGAGCCAACTGTTACACAGATAGCCATACAATCAAAATAAATATACTAAAAATGAAAATCTTAAGAAAACATATATACTCAATATGAGGGGTTTCCCTGGTGATCAGATGGTAAAGAATCTGCCTGCAATGCAGGAGACCTGAGTTTGTTCCCTGGGTTGGGAAGATCCTCTGGAGAAGGGAATCACAACCTGTATTCTTGCCTGGAGAATTCCATGGACAGAGGAACCTGGTAGGCTACAGTCCGTGTGATCACAAAGAGTCAGACACAACTGAGCAGTTATCACACACACACATATAGTGCCCTTCAGAATGACACACACACATAGTATTTGGAGATCTAATTTAGTAGTAATCAACTAGATGAGAAACAACTTGCTGGTGTAACCCCCAGGCTACAAGTAGTTGTAAAATTAAGATGGAAACGTTATTTTGGAAAAAATTGGGTTTGCTATGCTGTCCATTTCAGTAGTTGCTAGCCATATGTGGCTAAATAAATTAATTGGAATTAAATAATGTGCAAATTCAGTGCCTTCTTTGTACTCATCACATTTCAAGTGCTCTATAGCCACTTGCCCCTATGGCTACTGTAAAGGATAGTACAGGGAAAAAAAAAAAAAAAAAAAAACTTTTATTTTCACAGAACTTTTGATTAGACAACTTTGATCTAAAGCAAGTGCCAGTAAATTGTGAGCCATTGGTCAATCAGGCTGTAGCCTGTCTTTGCATGACTCATTAAATAAAATATTGTGAACATTTTTAGAGAGTTTTAGAAACAAAGTGGGGGAAGAGAAAGAAGGAGATGAGGAGAGGGAGGAAGAGCAGAAAGGAGAGAGGGAGGAGGAGGAGAGGGACTAGGAGAGGAAAGAGGAAGGAGAAAGGGAGAGAAAAAGAGGGGGGCAAGGAAAGAAATGAACTTATATTACCTGCAGAACCTAAAATATTTGCTCCCTGGCTCCTACAGAGAAAGTTTTCTACCCTGATCTAGAGCCCACAACTTTCTATTTTTGTCCTTCTAATGCGGTTTTTAAACATTTTAAATTCATTTTGCTACCTCAAGTCTTAGTTGAAGCATGCGGGATCTTTCATTGTGGCCCACAGACTTTTTTCTCTCTCTTTCTTCAAAGCAACAAAGATGCGTATTGTAGAGCAGCTCTCCCACAGTCAAGTGAGAAATCCTAACTTCCACTTCTGTCTTCCCCATTCTTTTCCTTCTCTCCCCCAGTTGGTTAACCTTTTAATTCATTTTCAGTTTATTTTTCTAGTTCAATTTGTTTTTAGCATAAGCAAATATATGCATGTAAATCCACCCATCAGTCCATGTCCTCACTTCCTTACCAAAAGAAAACATCCTAAATATGGTTCTGCATATTGCTTCTTTTTTGTTACTTTTCTAATTAACAATATATCCTCCAGATTACTGTATAGCAATACACTAAAAAAGTAGATCTTAATTGTGCTTTCTTTTTTTTAAATTTTTTATTCATTTATTTAGCTATTTCTTTAATATTCCCAGGCTTCATTTTCTTTTTTTTTTAATTATTTTTTTTAATTTTACTTTACAATACTGTATTGGTTTTGCCATACATCAACATGAATCCACCTCGGGTGTATACGAGTTCCCAATCCTGAACCCCCCTCCCACCTCCCTCCCCATACCATCTCTCTGGGTCATCCCAGTGCACCAGCCCCAAGCATCCTGTATCCTGTTAATTAATTGTTCTTTCTAATACACACACACAAATGGTAACTGTAAGGTGATAGATTTGTTAATAACTTGATTGTGCTAATGAGTTTATGATATGTTAAATCATCACATTGTATACATTAATATATACAATTTGTATTTGTTAATCTATCTCATAAAGGTTGGAGTATTTTTGTTAATACATTGTCTTTATTACTATTGCCTTACCATAATTATTAGAACCAGTAATGTTACAGTTCAAATTTTGCTTTTGAAAAATCACTTTACCTGTCCTTGATAAGTTACATTTTCATAAAATTTTAGAATCACTTCTCAAATCTAAAATATATCTATCAGAATTGTTTTGTTTGTAATAAATTTATAGATCAATTCGAGGAAACTGACATCCTGTGCATTTCATTTTCCAACCTGTAAACATGATGTATGTCTTTATTTAGTTTTTCTTTAATCTTTCAGCAATTTTATTTAGATTTCAGTGTGGATTTCTTGCTTATCTTTTGTTTAATTTATTCACATATATTATTTTTGATGTTCTGGTAGCTGAACAATTTTTGAATACTTTTCTGCTGCTAGGATATAAAAAATGTTTTATATTAACCTTGTAGCCACTGACTTTGCTAAATTTACTAAAAATCAAAGTTGTTTTGGAGATTTCTGAGGATTTTCTATATTAATAATCACGTCATCTGAAAAAATAAATTTATATCTTTCATTTTTTGTCACTTTTTTCCCTTGCTTCATTACAGTGGCTAGAATTTTTAATATAATAACTAACAGAAATTTCAAGAATAGACACCATGCCTTGTTTCTGACCTCTAAATAAAAATCTTTAATATTTCATTATTAAATATAATTTTAGAAGTAGTGAAAGTGAAAATGAAGTTGCTCAGTCATATCCAACTCTTTGCGACCCCATGGACTATAGCCTACCATGCTCCTCCATCCATGGGATTTTCCAGGCAAGAATATTGGAGTGTATTGCCATTTCCGTCTCCAGGAGATCTTCCCCACCCAGGGATTGAACCCAGGTCTCCCACAATGTAGGCAGACGTTTTACCGTCTGAGCCACCAGGAAGTAGAGATATTCTTTTATAATGCTATTTCTCAGATTGTATATGTTTTCTTCTATTAATAGTTTACTGAAAATTTCCATCATAATGTTCAATTTTGTTAAATATTTTACAACTTTTGAAAAGATCATATGGATATTCTTATTAGTTTCATGAATATGAGGGATTGTGCTCATTCTCTTCAGTTGTTTCTGACTCTGTGCGGCCCTATGGACTGTAGCTTGCCAGACTCCTCTGTCCATGGGATTCTTCAAGGCAAGAATACTGGAGTGGATTGCCATGCCCTCCTCCAGGGGATCTTCACAACCCTGGGATCGAACCTGTGGCATGTCCTGCATCTTCTGCATTGCAGTCTAATTCTTTACCCCTGAGCCAGCTGGGAAGCCCAAATCTGAGGGATTACAATGATTACTTTTTGGACAATGTCAGTGCATTCCTGAAAAAAATTTTCCAGGAATGATTTGTTAACCTGTTAAGAATATTTATATATATGTTCATGTACTATTTATATATATGTTCATGTACTATCAGGACTTCCATGGTGGCTTAGAAGGTAAAGCGTCTGTCTACAATGCGGGAGACCTGGGTTCGATCCCTGGGTCAGATCCCTGGGTCAGGAAGATCCCCTGCAGAAGGAAATGGCAATCCACTCCAGTACTATTGCCTGGAAAATCCCATGGACAGAGGAGCTTGGTAGGCTACAATCCATTGGGTTGCAAAGAGGACATGACTGAGCGACTTCACTTTCACTTTCATGTCCTATTAGTTTCTTTGTGTATGTTAATGTTGTTTTTATGTCTTTCTTTTTGTTAAATTGTATCAAAGTCTTAAGATGAGTTAAGAAGTATTCTTTATTTTATGCAAGAGTTTATGTATAATTGCTTTATTTCTGTCTTGTTTGGCAGAATTTACTGAAGAAGCCATCTGAACCCGTAATTTTAAGGCATTTAACTAATAAAAAGTTTAACTTATATAATTAATATAGGACCATCCAGGTTATGTATTTTTTCCTTGAATGAGCTTTCATAGTTCAAAAGTTGCTTGTTATGTAATTTCATTATTCTTTTAACATCTGAAGGGTATTTCTGATACTGGTGATTTGTAACTTCTCTATTATTAGTTCAATATTTTAACCTAAGTGTTTTTCAATGAACAAGATTTGGCATTATTTATTTTCTATACTGTTCACATCTTTTCTATTTTGTTATTTTTTCTTTTAGCATTACTATGTCCTTTTTCTATTTACTTTGAGTTTGCATTGACCTTCTTCTGTATCCTTTAGATGGTATCTAAAGCTAGAAATTACCCCCAAGTTCCTGACTTTAGGCTTAGTCCATTGTTTAAAATCTTTTTTTTTTTCTCTCATTATTTTTTTGACTTAGTCAAATCTGTTAATAGTTCTTCAAGTGCACTGATTTTCTCTGCCATTTTTTTTCTACTGTTAAGCTCATCTAGTGGTTTTATTTCAGATGTTTATTTCAGTTCTAACATTTCCTTTTATTTCTTTTTGTATTGTCTCTATCTTTGCTGAGATTTCCTATTTTCATTCATTATGAAGGCATATTCATTTACCTTACAAAATATAGTAGCTGCTTAACCATCCCCATCTGATAATTCTAACTTTTGAGCCATCTGCTTGTCATCTGTTGATGATCTTTTATGTTAGAATTGAGTCACATTCTTGACCTTCATATGTCTAGATATTTTGGATTGTGTCTTGGACATTGTGACTGTTATGCTGTATAAGACTCCTGATTTTATTTTGTTTTATTTTCCTAATAATTATATATATATAGATACAGACATAGATATAATTTTAGCAGGCAGTTTGTTAAGATCCAGATTGCAGTCCTTCACACCTGCATTGCTTAGTGACTCACGTTTTCCTTGTTTGGTAATTTTTATTTGTAATTTGCTTTAATTCTGTTCACCAGCCCCACTCCCCACATGAGTGATTCAGTAATCAACTAGAAACCTGAGCTGAGTGTGTGTATAAATTAATGTTTAATGCTTTCCCCCTCCAACTTGCTCCTTTTTACCCCCTACTCTTTGGCAGCCCTTGTTACCTCAGAGTTTCTCCTAGTTCCTCTGACCAAAAATCTTTTTAGCTATCTCCTCCAAAACTGCATCTACCCTAAGGATAAAGCATCAATAAAATGGGGATCAACTATGTGCTCGTCACTTTCTCAACATTTTAACTTATTTCTTGGAAATTCCATTTTGTTCAGCTTCTAAAGCTCTCAACTAAATCTGTTTTTTGTATTTATCCAGAATATAAAACTCTTATTTATGTGAGAGAAGGTTTGTTAGGGGCTTATTTCTCCAATTCAAAAGTATAAACTTCATGTTCAATAAATTTTAATAACTAAAAGAAAGAAGTGAATTTTCCCTCATGTGAAAGATGCAGATTTTAACGCATTTTCTCAGATTCATTAACATACAGTTTGAAAAAGAACAGTAACAATGGTGTTTTTCTGAAATTTGTATTTATATATCAATCCCTTTAAATGCATTAGCTGATTTCAATATATGTATTGAAATGCACAGGACTGAAGTGTTCAGGTAATCTCTTCTTACACATCATTGGGGAAATGATTTCTGCTTGATTGCCTCTAAAGCAAGGTTCATTCACATTTAATTAGCACAAGAGTAGATCACTTATAACATTAATCCACAAAGCTGAATTTATAATTTGCAACAGGTGGCAACTTTGAAGTTGACATTTCTTTTATATCAGTGAGATTGCAGCTGCAGATGAAGTACAAATGACGTATTATGCAAAATAAAAATTTAATTATGAGGGAAAACTTCGGTTGAATATTTCCATTTGATTAATAATATAAGCAGATACCATCTAATTTAAATTTACACAAAAGCATAACTGCTGTTGATAAACTGCAGTGTCAATTTAACACTGACACCAATCTGAGTCTCTCCCTAATCTTTTTGTATAGGCAAAGCTAGTAGTCATTTGGGTCTGAAACAGTCTTTTTAGAATTAATGCCTAGAGAACAGAAAAAAATAAAATTTTTTTTAAGCCATTCTATTTCATGCTCATTCACTTATTTATCTTGTAAATGTCCATTTTTGGGGGGATGCTTATGGTACTGGACTATTTTTCAATTTAGCTCTAGTTGCCTACTTTTAAAAATCAAAAGCATTCATTCATTCAAATTCTTTGAGCTGATATTTATGGGAATTGTTCTAGTTTGCCAAAGACGCTCTTAATGTGCTGACTAGAACTGAACACAGAACTTACTCAAGTAAAATATGTATACTTCACTTTTATCATTATCTGGATTTCAGAATGTTATTAACTTACTGTAAGATTTAATTAATTGTTGGTTTGTTTTTGTTTTTGGCTTGGTTTTAGCAGTCTTGCTCTTGTGACAGCAGCAATACAAACGACAAAGCTACCACAGTATAAATTGATGACTAAATTCTAAAACTTTTTCACATTAAATGCTGTTAAGTCTGCATTGTATATTATTTACCATTTGGCAGTTCTGTCTCACAAAACAGGAATCTATAGAGACAAATGAAAGAATCATTACTTGGGTTAATGAGCATTACACAGGGAGATAGAAAGTCTTTTTGTTTACTAATTGAACAACACTAATTGTATAACTTTGAAACCAGGTTCCTCTAAAACTGAATTCCCTTGCAGAATTTAGGATTACTTTCTATCTCTAAAATTGTATTCTGTTTCTTGTTCCACCCCTGTTGTCTTCAGGATTGAGGAGTATCCAAGGAAAGGGGAAGAGGGTGGGAAGAAAGAAGCAGGAGCTTGTGGGGCCCCTATAAGTTACAAATACCCCCTTTGTGTCCCCTGTTTCTTTTGTAGAAAAAGGGTTTTAGTCTCCCAGGTCTTTTTCAAGTTCTAAAGAGCAGATTGAAGCAGTTAATGTTTAGAACTAAAGAGTTATAGGATTAAAGAGTAACAGTTCCTTCTGAAGGTTGTAGATAAGAATCTAATGTACATATTTGAGTTGTTCTGCAGAAACTAAGAGCCTTCCCAGTGGAGGATACTGACTACATGATGACCACAAGCATTCAAACCCAGACTGGTTGAAATCAGAAAGTTGATGATTGAAATACCCTAAATAATACCCTATTAGCTCACTACCAACTAATCAGAAAAAGATTCATGAGCTAAACAGGCATTCTATGACCCTCCTAACACTGTCTTTAAAAGCTTTGCCTAAAAGCCATTGAAGAGTTTGGGTCTTTTAAGCACAAACTACCCATTCTTCTTGCTTGGTGCACTGCAAATAAAGATTGCACTTTCCTCATCACAGCCAAGTGTCAGTAGACTGGCTTTGCTGCAAGTCAGGTGAGCAAACCCACATTTAATTTGGCAATAACTTTAGGCAAATCTTGCAACCTCCCAAATTCTCTGTTTCTTCAACTGCTAAATTAGATATATTTTGTATTAAATGATCTTTTAGTTTTGTGTTTCCCCCCAAATTAACATTTCTGTGAATAAATTCCTGAATACATAGAGGAAGTTAACAGTCTTTAGGTAAAAGTCTGTTTGTCAAAAGGATAGAAGGCTCAAAGCAATAATGTTTCTCATAATCTTCTCATTTGTATATTTTCTGAGGACTCAGAGATCTGTTAGATATGGTATCTGTCTGAAGGAGCTGGCTATTTTTATGGAATGGCAGAGTTATATATAAGAAAACATAATGAATGTTTCAAAAAGTGCTGCAGGAATGTATGTTTCCAAAGTCAATGTATGTTTTTAACACAGAATCATATAAAGGCCTTTTAATCAAATTTATACATCATTAAACAGTTAATTTCAGCCCCCTATTTTCCTGGCTATCTGTATTTCTGTTTTCTAGTGAAAGAGATTATCTCATTCAATATCTAAAAGCATTTCTTCAAAAATACTTTTTCTTTTTTTAGCTTTTCTATTTGCCCTTGTAAGCCATGTAGGTTTTGTCTTTATTTTTTCTTTCTACTTTTTCATGTGACGTTGCTGATCTTATGAGACTGGGATTTTTATGAAAGAAAAGGAAGATCTTCCTTGCAGGCAAATGATCTGTGTGAAAAAAAATGCATGTGTTTGCAAGGTGAGAGTTCTTCAGGGGGGTCACTCACTGAGCAGCCATGGTCCACATAGATCATGGAATAATAGCTGTGGGCTGTGGGGAAGTCAGAACTTACTTTGTAAATTGCTCTAATTTTATCTTTCAGAGATTCATTCAGTACTCTGAAAAAACCACTTAATCACTGGCTATTTGTAATAATAGTGCAATGAATAGACATACACATTAAATTGATACATGCTATCTTATTTCCTTGAAGTAATTTCTGTAATATATAATTATATAACAAAGTTAAGGTTAAAATAAGTAATTTAAGATAAATGATTACTATTAAGATTCTTAACATACATTGATATACTGTCTCCCAGGAAGTTGGTACATTTTCTGTTTTACCTGGAATGTTTTTGGGTTTTTTTTTTTTCCTGTTTGTTTTTTTTTTTTTAATTGAAATATAGTTGATTTACGGTATTGTGATTACCTGGAGTATTTGAGTCATATCTACTTTCCTTCCTTTCAACATTCTAGATATTATCACTTAAAAAAGTTTTTAAAAATCCATATAAATTTCCCATATGGTAATTGAGTATATTCTATGGGAAAATAAAAGACGAGTTTTGCAACAAAGTTTTCTAGTCAAAATATAGCCTGTCATTTTCTTGCACTTCGGTTGGTGGCAAGGGTACCATCCTATCTGTGAACTGTGACTTAGAAAAAGGCACAAATAGAAGTCCAGTCTCAACCCTGAGAGTGGCAGTGATCAGGGAAATAGAACAGATTTGTTTTCTCAGGTTTCTCTACTCTCCCCAGTATCTGAAGAGACAGGTAAGCTAGGGTGTGCGCTCTTGCTCTTATGTAACATTTGGGCATAGCAGAGTTTTCCTGAAAGAACTTCGCCTCCCTTCAGGTCTGTTTATCTTTGGTTTCTTGACAGTTATTAACCATGTCAGTCTAGCAGCAAAGAAAAGGAGAAAAAATATCAGTCCTGCTATGTGCAATGCTGGCACATTTTTAAAGGTACACTGTGTGAAAATAAATCTTAACTATTTCAGAACAGTAATATTTTTTCATCAGAATTTGGATCAGTGAGTTTGATCCACTGTCCAAGAAGTGTGATAAACATAAGGCTGATTTTTTTCTGAAAGATAAAATATTATGAAGTGACTTTTTAAAAATTGTCAAATACTTGTTAAGCAGCACTCTGCAGACTATGCTTGGTGCAGACTATGCAAACTTAAACCAAGGTAAACATGTAGGAATTTACTTCTTAAGACATAAGGTGCATTAGCAAATGAACGCTGAATAAGAACAGACATTTATAAAGACTTAGTTTATAAAGCAAAGAGGCAAATGTATCTTAGGTACAAGCTACAATTTGAATAAACCTTCCTTCAAGCTATTTTATTTGACAATAGCACCTTAGAAACAGTGCAATCTTTCAGGATATACAGATGACCTTTGAAATAAATTGATATTGAATGATAAGCCTGCTTGTTTTTGTTAAATTGTGTGATGACAGCTGATTCTCAAGGTTGTCCTTCCGCAGGGTAGCCTGGGACCCTATTTTCAGAATTTATCAATTTTCTAGTCTTCCCTGTATATCCTTCAGAAACTCCAGTCTCTTGGCATCGATCTTAAAATAATATATCTTATATAAGGACCTGTCCAACTTCTGATTTAAAATCAAGCTGCCTAAGTGTAATCCTCATACCTGTCATTTCTTCTCTGACCCCAGAGGAACTATCTCAACCTAGACTGCTCACCCACTCGTTGAAACATAACAATGCTCTGAGCCTGAACTGGTCACCCACAGGTTTTCTGTTCTACCAAGGTAATTGCTATCATGTTTCACAACCACTGTCTCTTTCACTCAAGGAAATGCCAGTCATATTTATCCTACTTCCTTCACCTTGAATATCACCACCTAAATCCAAGGCTTATCATTTTATGACCCTAAACCTGCAATGATCTCTTAACTATTATCTCACTTTCTTCCAATGTGCCAATACCAATATTATCATCCATTGTACTTTTTCATCTGTTCATTTGTTTATTGAAAACATTAAATAAGCACCTCTTTCTCATCACATTATCTTTATGAGACTGTTAGGGTCATTTATAGCTGAACGTCTTCACTTTTATCTCATTCTCATCACAAAAGTTTGGGGAAACATTAATTATCCAACAAATTTTAAAATATTTGTTATAATTTAATAAATGACTTCATGAATACAGGCATGCTAAATCACTTCAGTCGTGTCCGACTTTTTGTGACGCTATAGACTGCAGCCCACCAGGCTCCTCTGTCCATGAAATTCTCCAGGCAAGAATACTGGAGTGGGTTGCCATGCTCTCTTCCAGGAGATCTTCCCTGACCCAGGGATCAAACCCGTGTCTCCTACAGTTCCTGTGTTGCAGGCGTATTTTCTACTGCTTAACCCGTGGGGAAGCCCAAAATGACTTCATGACCCACTGCTAATTTTTTATAACGTATTGCTTAAAGATGAGTTCTGTAAAGTTTTCCATGATTTTACAACAGTGTATGTAAATGGATAGATGATAATGTGACAGAGAAAATTAATAACCAATATCCACCTGCTTTAAAGGACTAGGTCATGGCTAGAATTCTGGAAAATAAAGACATTTTGAAAGTGTGTTCTTGGGCAGATGATAATTAACAGGCATTTATTGGATATAGTCTGTGTCTGAGATACCACACATGTTATATCATTTAATGCTGATAAGAGAAATACTAGTTACACTACTTCTCCAATTTTGAGGTTGAGAAGACTGTGAGTTAGAGAGACTTTGTATTATCAACTAAAATATATTCACAACCTAGAAGTTGAGAGCTGTGTTTTATTTGGCAGACATACTGGGGACTTCAAGGTGAAGAGACATCATCTCAAATAACACTGAGAAAACTGCTCTGAGAATTCTAGAGAGGAGCCATGGTATATAGGAGTTTTGCAACAAAGAACAGTTAATAGGAACAAAAGATTACTGTTAATAAAAGAAAATTAGATATCTCAAGTTAAGGAATTTAGCACTTTTCTATATATGGGAAGATAGAAGACTTTGGGCTTACTGAAATCATCTATCTGGGGCCAGTTTCCTCTGTTTTGTATCCTGAGTTTCCTCAGCTACTAGATGGCAGGTATTCTATGTTTTTTCCCTGAGTTCCCTCAGGGCTTACCAGCTCACTGTAGGTGGTGGCTGAAATCATTGTTGGCTTATTAATATGACAGACAATATTTTATTCCTCAGTAGGTATCATAGTTTTTCTAAGATGACACAATTTATGAGCTAAGGGGTCAAAAATTTAAATTTAAACTTTTCTATTACCCTATGCCATCTCCCTAAGTGGTGATGGTGAAAATTTTCAATAATGCCATTGCCTGTCTAATAAATTCAATTTCTACTTCCTAATCTGCCCAAATTCTCATTAATTTCCGACTCTTAGAATCTAAGACATTTCTACATTTGTCTCATGATAGCATTTAACAGTATAGTATATACTTCAGTATTTAAAAACTCATTAAGTCATAAGAAATAGTATGTAGTAGCACCTGGATAATTTTCTGCTGATGTTCTGGTGATGTTTCCAAACCAAAGAGTCAGTTAGTTATTGCATTTAAATTTTGTAATCTGAGAGAAAAGACAAAGATGGAGGAAGAGGCAGAAGGGAAAAATGAGAGAAAGAAAGAAGGAAAGAAAGAGAAAAGGCAGAGAAGAAAAGAAGAAGGACACGTATTTTAATGTCAGCACATAAGTAAAATTTTGGAATCTGTAGTATTAACACCATTCCACTCTCAAATAGCCAGAAGCAAGCACGCACACAGGGTATCTGTGAAAGTAAATAACAATAACAGGAAATTCCCTGGCTGTCCAGTAGTTAGTTAGGATTCAGCAGTTTCACTGTCATGGCACTGGGTTCAATCACTGGTCAGGGAGCTAAGATCCCACAAGCCATGCAGCATAGCCAGGAAAAAAACACAAAACAGAACAATAGAATAAACAACAACAACAAAAACTGCACGTGGCATTCACTGTCATGTGTTCCATACTCCCAGAAGGAAGTCTCACATTTTATTTATTTTCTAAATATCTTCACAGAAATTGAAGTTGGCATGCATGTAATTGAAAATTATGGAAAAATACCTAATTTGGTATATTATTTTCTGAACATTTTTCTTGCCAAGAATCTTTATAAATGTTAGAGAATTTATAATGGATCTGTGACTCACACCTTGTGTCTGAGTCTGTCTCTTAATCCTTTTGCTTGTAGGAAATAGGTTGTATATTACTTGACTTGCCATTTAGTGAACCCATGGTTTTTAAAAGACTTCTATCCATTTTAGTCATTTAGTGTGACTATGCTGCTGCTAAGTCGCTTCAGTCGTGTCCAACTCTGTGCGACCCCATAGACGGCAGCCCACCAGGCTTCCCCGTCCCTGGGATTCTCCAGGCAAGAACATTGGAGAGGGTTGCCATTTCCTTCTCCAAATGAAGTCCTACAAAATCCAGTGACTTAACGTACCTCATAGTAATTGAATAACCTTCCAAACTGTGAGTTAAACTTTTTGTTTTAACTGAAAACCTCAAATTCCAGTTTTCTTATGTTATTCTTATTCTTTTTAATTTTAGTTAAGTATTTTCTCTATTTTACACTATTTTTGTTTTTCTTATATTCTGATTCTGTTCATGCTGAGCAGAAATGTATTTTCCTCTCAAATTTAAGTGACTTAACTTGGCACTTGTCCTCAGTTTTCATTTATAGAATTACTTGCAGATGAGAGAAATGAAATAATGAAGAGGGAGAGAAAGCCAACAAAAGAGCAGTTTCTACCTATTTTCAAATCATGTTAATGATCTAGCCATGAATATTCCCATCTTGTGATCAAAACAACTAAAATTTACCCAAATAAATTATTTCAAAACCAGAAATGTCTGCCTTGCATGTCTTTTAAACTAAGATTAAATCTACATTTATGGAGTATCTACTATGTGATTATTCCCTGGTGGCTCAGAGGTTAAAGCATCTGCCTGCAATGCAGGAGACGTGGGTTTGATCCCTGGGTTGGGAAGATCCCCTGGAGAAGGAAATGGCAACCCACTCCAGTATTCTTGCCTGGAGAATCCCATGGACGGAGGAGCCTGGCAGGCTACAGTCCACAAAGTCGCAAAGAGTTGGACACGACTGAGCGACCTCACTTCACTTTTACTATGTGATAGATCCATCCCCTCTTTCATCTTCCCAACAATACTCTGAATGGCAATTTACTATGCATACTATGTAGACCAGGAACTAAGCTCTGAAGTTAACTGTCTGATTAAAAGTCACACAGATTCAAATCCAGATTTCATGATCGAAAAAATCAATGTCTTTGATTTTTTATATACCTTTAGATGATATTGCATCTGTCAAATTCATGGTGTAAAGTGGGTAATACAGAGATGTCTAGTAAAATATAAAATTGACATACAAGTTAATACAAATGATTCTTAATGAAAAATTTTGTTAAGCATTTTAGTTAACATATTCTTACTGTTATTAGTGGGCTTCCATTGTGTCTCAGTAGTAAGAATCTGCCTGCCAATGAAGGTGGCACAGGAGACATGGGTTAGATCCCTGGGTTAGGAAGATCTCCTGGAGTAGGAAATGGTAACCCACTCCAGTATTCTGGCCTGGAAAAATCCGTGGAAAGAGGAGCCTAGTGGACTACAGTCCATGTAGTCTGAAAAAGTCAGACTTGACTGAGCAACTGAGAATGCATCCAAATATTGATATTAGCTCACAAAATTAAATTTTCATTGACTAAGAAATAATGGTTTAATAGGTGTATTTTTAAGCACTGGTAATAATCTGAGATGCCAGTAAGTGAAAGTGGAAGTCACTCAGTTATGTCCGACTCTTTGTGACCCCATGGACTATACAATCCTTGGAATTCTCTAAACCAGAATACTGGAATGGGTAGCCTCTCCCTTATCCAGGAGATCTTCCCAACCCAGGGATCAAACCCGGGTCTCCTGCATTGTAGGTGGATTCTTTACCAGCTGAGCCACAAGGGAAGCCCAATAATATTGGAGTGGGTAAACTATCACTTTTCCATGCCAACTGAACTGTCAGGGAAGCCCCTGAGACACCAGTAACAATCTTAATTCCTGAAAGAAAAAAATACTTTTTAAGATTCTACAGGGGAATTTCAAACATTAGAGATTAATTTCTCAATATGTATGTTTCTTAATATGCATGTTATTTTTGATAACTGTAAAAAATAATATAGTTAAATTTAAATATTTATATTTAAACACTTATATACATTTAAATAAATAAATATTTTAAAATATTTATGTTTATTAACATCTCAAGCGTTATTTTAGCTAAAAGAATAGATTCAAATTGAAACTGTAAGTCTAGAAGAAAAACCAAACTAAAAAAAATAATACTGCTTAAAAATATAAGTCAAATGTATTCTACTTCATCCTGTGTATCTTGTCACTGGTTACTGATTTATTTCCTTTGAATTGTTTCTCTCACTTTCTTCGTAAGAGCTTGATTGCTGGATCTGACAGCAGATCAGATACTCATAAATAGTTGGCTGAAGGATTCTCAATCTGATAGTGGAGAACTTTGAGTTCAAATGAGCTTAGGATTTCCAAAGGAATATCCTAAAGCACTAAGGGACAAGGGTTCATCTCTGTTCATTAGACTCAGTCCTGCTATGAAGATTTACAAAAGTCAAAGTTAAAAGCAAAGGATGTGAATGCCAGTGTTGATTTCCTGGGCTGATCCTTAAGGAGGTTTTTGGTTTGCACAGTAAGAGGTTGATATAATGTTTCTATTATAAAGATAGTAACTGTGTACCTTTTTTTTTTAATTCATAAAAACCCATGTTCTTTACCACTTTGGGAAATTAGTGATGAATAGCATATCAGGCAAAAATAAGGGAAAGAATGAAATCTTATCTCCTTCTTATAACTCAGTTGTTACTGTTCAGTTGCTCAGTCTTGTCCGATTCTTTGCGACCCCATAAGCTGCAGCCTGCAGGTTTCCCTGTCCTTCACTATCCAACCATATCATCCTCTGTCACCCCCTTCTCCTCATGCCTTCAATCTTTCCCAGCATAAGGGTTTTTCCCAATGAGTCGGCTCTTCACATCAGGTGGCCAAAGTATTGGAGCTTCCACTTCAGCAGCAGTCCTTCCAAAGAATATTCAGAGTTCATTTCCTTTAGGATTGACTGGTTTGATCTCCTTGCTATCCAAGGGACTCTCAAGAGTCTTCTCCAGCACCACAGTTTGAAAGCATCAATCCTTTGGCACTCAGTTTTCTTTATACTCCACCTCTCACATCCATACATGACAACTGGAAAAACATAGCTTTGACTATGTGGACCTTTGTCAACAAAATGATGTCTCTGCTTTTTAATACACTGTATAGGTTTGTCATAGTTATTCTTTCAAGGAGCAAGCATCTTTTAATTTTGTGGCTGCAGTTACTGTCTGCATTGATTTTGGAGCCCCCCAAAAATGAGATCTGACACCGTTTCCACATTTATTTGCCATGAATTGATAGGACTGGATGTCATGATCTACATTTTTTGAATGTTGAGTTTTAAGCCAGCTTTTTCACTCTTCTCTTTCAATTTCATCTAGCAGCTCTTTAGTTCCACTTTACTTTCTGCCATTAAAGTGCTATCTCAATTCAGTTCAGTTCAGTTCAGTCGCTCAGTCGTGTCCGACTCTTTGTGACCCCATGAATCGCAGCACGCCAGGCCTCCTTCTTCATCATCATCTCCCGGAGTTCACTCAAACTCACGTCCATTGAGTCAGTGATGCCATCCAGCCATCTCATCCTCTGTCGTCCCCTTCTCCTCCTGCCCCCAATCCCTCCCAGCATCAGAGTCTTTTCCAATGAGTCAACTCTTCGCATGAGGTGGCCAAAGTACTGGAATTTCAGCTATCTCAGTTAAAACTGGTCAAATGCAGTCCAGTTCTTGACCATCTAAAATTGGGATGACTCTTGATTAGTCTGTGACTTTCCTAAAAGTATGGAAGAAAGGAGTTCCAGGAAGGAAAACCAAAAATTCACAGAAAAGTTAGCAAAACTAAAGTCTAAAGTTGATTCATGAAATTATATTAGCCCAGATGGGCACTCATGGCTTTTCCATGAGCTCTTCCACCATCTTGTCAATTACTTGAATATTAATGTCAGAGAAGGTATACTTATCATATTTGTAGATATGGTAGACATGGCTAATATACTTAAAAATAACATAAATTCACTCAAATATATTTCAGTAGTGCAAAAAATTATATTTTCTCACAAGAGGAAATTTAATGCAAATAGATATGAAAAGTCACATTTAGTAAAAACAAACAAATGAAAGTAAACATATTTAAACAAATATACAGGAAGAGATGGTTTTTAACAACTGTTTATGTGAAAAAATATACATAAGCATTTTAATGGATTATCTTTAGCACAACATGAGCCAATAGAATGAAGTGGCTGTTAAAAATATTGTCCTGTCACTTTTTGTAGTATGTTTCTAAGCCATTTGTAAAAATAAAAACAGATAATTCTTCTATGGGCTTCCCTCATAGATCAGTTGGTAAAGAATCTTCCTGCAATACAGGAGACCCTGGTTCGATTCCTGGGTTGGGAAGATCCCCTGGAGAAGGGACAGGCTACCCACTCCAGTATCCATGGGCTTCCCTTGTGGCTCAGCTGGTAAAAAATCTGCCTGCAATGTGGAAGACTTGGGTTCAATCCCTGGGTTGGAAAAGATCCTGTGGAGAAGGAAAATTCTTGCCTGGAGAATTCTGTACAGTCCATGGAATTGCAAAGAGTCAGACACAACTGAGTGCCTTTCACTTTCAATCCTTCTACATTGTCCCTTTTTTATGTCCTTCAGAATTTTTTTAAATTTATTTTTAATTGGAGCATAATTACTTTACCAACTCAATGGACATGAGTTTGAGCAAACTGTGGGAGACAGTGAAGGACAGGGAAGCCTGGCTTGCTGTAGCCCCTGGGGTCCCAAAGAATCAAATATGACTTAGGAACTGAACAATTGGTTTATAGTGCTGTGTTGGTTTCTGCCATTCAACAACATGAATCAGTCATACTTTAACATATGTTCCCTCCCTCTTAAAGCTCTCTCCCACCACCCATCCCATCCCACCCCTCTAGGTTGTCACAGAACAGTAGGTTGAGCTCCCTGTGTTATAAAGCAACTTTCCATTAACTGTCAGTTTTATATATAGTAATGCATGTTTCAATGCTACTCTCTCAATTCCTCCCACCCTCTACTTCCACCCTCCCACTGTGTCCACAATTCTATGTCTCTATTCCTGCTTGCAAGTAGGTGAATCAGTACCATTTTTCTAGTTTCCATATATATGCATTTGCTTTTCTCTTTCTGACTTATTTAAGTCTGTATAACAGGCTTCTAGGTTCATTCACCTCACTAGAACTGACTCAAATTCATTCCTTTTTATGGCTGGGTAGTATTTCATTGTATATATGTATCACCCTTTATCATTTGTTATAACCTAATATTATTAAACCTGCTGCTGCTAAGTCGCTTCAGTCGTGTCTGACTCTGTGCGACCCAATAGACAGCAGCCCACCAGGGCTCACCTGGATTCTCCAGGCAAGAACACTGGAGTGGGTTGCCATTTCCTTCTCCAATGCAGGAAAGTGAAACGTGAAAGTGAAGTCGCTCAGTCGTATCCGACTCTTCGTGACCCCATTGACTGCAGCCTACCAGGCTCCTCCATCCATGGGATTTGCCAGGCAAGAGTACTGGAGTGGGTTGCCATTGCCTTCTCCCATTATTAAACCTAGATAGCATATTGAAAAGCAGAGACATTAGTTTGCCAGCAAGGTCCGTCTAGTTAAGGCTATGGTTTTTCCAGTAGTCATGTACGGATGTAAGAGTTGGACTGTGAAGAAAGCTGAGTGCTGAAGACTTGATGCTTTTGAACTGTGGTGCTGGAGAAGACTCTTGAGAGTCCCTTCGACTGCAAGGAGATCCTACCAGTCCATTCTGAAGGAGATCAGCCCTGGATGTTCTTTGGAAGGAATGATGCTGAAGCTGAAACTCCAGTACTTTGGCCACCTCATGCGAAGAGTTGACTCATTGGAAAAGACTCTGATGCTGGGAGGGGTTGGGGGCAGGAGGAGAAGGGGACAACCAAGGATGAGATGGTTGGATGCCATCACCGACTCAATGTACGTGAGTTTGAGTAAACTCCGGGAGATGGTGATGGACAGGGAGGCCTAGCGTGCTGCAATTCATGGGGTCACAAACAGTTGGACATGACTGAGCGACTGAACTGAACTGAACTGAATATTATTAAAATTCATTTCTTTACATGTTTAATGTATATCTTTTTACTATCTTGTTAGCTCTCCTTTTCACATGTTTTATTCACTAACACATGTTTAAACTACGCCTAGTATAGCACTTGGCCCAACATATATTTTCCAAATGTCTGATATATGGTAAATGAGGAAACTGCAATGAGGTGAATGAGGACATGTTCTATATTTTCTTCAGTCTAGGAAAGTTGGGGCCTCGAGTATATATGTCTTATATTGCAACCCAGGAAACAGGCTCAGACTCAAAGTGTAGAAATCATGGAGAGATTAATTTAAATTCAACATATTTTAAATATTCTAAAACTTAATGTTGAGGTTTGAAAGAAAACAGCAAAATTCTTTAAAGCAATTATCCTTCAATTAAAAAAAGTATTCTAAAACAGAGATATTCCAAAATGGTGTAGCCTAGACTTCTAAGTAAACATGGTAGAATAGAAATATTTGTTTCTTTGGCATTGGAGATGCCAAGTCAGGTAAGGGAACAAGTGCTTATCAAACAGGGAGAAAGAAATACTTAGTCTATATCCTGAATGATGGCACAGCTCCCACTCTTCTAAACCCTGCCCACTAATTCTCCCGTCTCCTGAAAGAATTTGGAAAGCTTTTCTCTGAAAATGGAGAATTCTAAAAGAAAAGATGCAGAGATATTGTTGAATAGTTATCACAAATGAGATGAATGTTTGGTTAGTCTACAGGAAGAATCACCAATCCTGAAGCTCTGTCTCTGATAATAATGTCCAATCATCCCTAGTGTCTTTTTTCTTAAATGTGAATGATTCAGTGATGATCAAATAATGCGCATAAGCTTCTAACTTGAAAGAAACTAGAGATATAAAATGAAAGCAACAGAGACATTGGGGGAAGTATAAGAACAAAAAACTACCGTTAATATCCACAGAGAATTTGTTGTTGTTTTTTTGTTGTTGTTGTTAATGAGAGGATGCTGTATTAAAGAGTATTTGGAAAAGTAAAAACAAGTTTGAAAATTAAAAAATATATATATACCATGTTCTAAAACTTAATGCAAATTTCATTAAAGTTGAAGATGTTGACATATCTGATATATATATTATACAATATTATATATCTATGCTATATATTATCATATATAATATAAAGAGAAAATTAAAACAATTAGATGGCAGTCCAAAAAGACCAAGAAGAAAGTAATTTAAAAAAACAACTGTTTTCAAAAAAAAAATATATATATATATTTTAAAGATATGTATTTCTAGACTGAGTACCAATGGTAATGGGTGAGGGGGAAAAAGATTCATTCAAAGGCATATTAATATGAAATTGCAGAACACAAAAGTAAAAGAAAAGTCCATAAAGTTTACAGAGAAGAAAATAGATTTGGAAATACAGAGGAAGACATACCAGAAAGATTCTTCTCAATGGCAAAGTTATACATTAGAATACACTGGGAAATACTTTCAAAACACAGGGAAAATTATGGGGCTTTATACCTAGTCAATAGAGCGTGATGTTAGAATGAGGACATTTTCAGACTTACAGAATCTCAAAACAATGTCTTTCTCAGGAAACTACTAGACACTATGTTTCAGGAAAAAAATATAAATCAGAAAAATGAAGACATGATATTGGTATTCACAAGTCACAGGATCACTCACAGGAGACATGAAAAGTGAATTATCAGGATGGTAATGGAAATGTACCCCAGGATGCCATTTTAACATCAAGAAAATGGTAAGCTCTTACACAATGTGTCCAAATTAAAATTAAATAAAAGCAAGTAGATAAACATATAAAAGCAAACACTCAGGTAGAACACTAGAACCTACTGTAACATATACAATCTGGAGAGTTCAGGGGTAAATTCAGTTCAGTTCAGCTCAGTCGCTCAGTCGTGTGCGACTCTTTGTGACCCCATGAATCGCAGCATAGCAGGCCTCCCTGCCCATCACCAACTCCCGGAGTTCACTCAGACTCATGTCCATCGAGTCACTGATGCCATCCAGCCATCTCATCCTCTGTCGTCCCCTTCTCCTCCTGCTCCCAATCCCTCTAGCTTTCATTATAAGGAATACTTTAAAAATTATTTTAAAGAGTGAATTATTTGCTTTAATGAAACCAAAATTGTTTCAAGTAAAAATAGCATGTAGGTAATGGCTTAGCTCTGGATAGTAGAAACAAGCTTAAAGAGAGAGAGAGAGAGAGAAGGAAAAGAATAGGAAAAAAGAAACAATAAACAATACTGGCCAGAATAAATTAATGTTAGAAAACATATTTTTTAATAGAACATTCATATTCCTGGGCATGTCAGGAAATTAATCTGCCCATTTGATAATGGTTGCAAATTAGTATCTTAAAATATGTCTTTTCCCCTACATATCTATACTGTATCAGATCAATGTAACTTGCATTTTCACAGCACAAAGCAAATAGAATTTTAATAAAAACTGGATTGTTTGACTAATACTCTTGAATTTTAGTGCATAAAAAACCTTCATATAGGAAATGAAAGAGAAAAAAATAACCAAGTTCCTAACTTTTCAGTAGGGGAACCAAATGTAAAATGATTATGGAAAATAGATCATTTTCAAATTAGTATTCTGTACTTCAGAGGAAGAACATATTTTTCTCCTGCATAAATTATGTGGCAACACATTTCAAAAACCCAATCTTAATCTAAGCAATGAACATTTCAGAAAGTAAATTAATATCTTCAAGGGAATGAAATACAGCATGTTAGGGAGCCAACTCCAGCGCCACAGTAATTATGGCTTTGCCAACATTTCTGCAAAAAGCCTGATTCTGAAACTGTATTTTCCCTACTTTCCCAGCCTTGTTGATGACAGAGTCTAGTGTTGATCCCAGGCTCTGAATACAAAGCTGACCTGTTTTTTTTCTTCTTCTTCAAGTGAAACTCATTTATAGCAATATGGGTTTCTAACTTCTTCCAGAGAAATATGTATGATTCCAGATTTCTCTCATTTGATCTATTGTAGCTTACAGATGGGAGAAGGAAATGGCAACCCACTCCAGTGTTCTTGCCTAGAGAATCCTGTGGACAGAGGAGCCTGGTGGGCTGCTGTCCATAGGATTACACAGAGTCGGACACAAAAAGCAACTTAGCATGCATGCGTGCATTGGAGAAGGAAATAGCAACCCACTCCAGTATTCTTGCTTGGAGAATCCCAGGGATGGAGGAGCCTGGTTGGCTGCTGTCTATAGGGTCGCACAGAGTCGGACACGACTGAAGTGACACAGCAGTAGCAGCAGCAGCAGCAGCTTACAGGTATGAGAGTATCATCATATTGAAGAATCATTGAACTTTACAGCTGAACTTGGGGATCACGTTGCTGAAGCCATATCATAAGGGGTGAGGTGGGGGCAGGGTCAACTCATAAATGTTTAACAAGTGCTAATCTTGAAGTCAACATACATACTACATTTTCTTTTTTTTCGTTTGTCCAACAGTGGAAATTTAGGTTTTTCCATATCTTGGCTATTGTGAACTATGGGAGTGTAGATAGTTCTTTGAGATCCTGATTGTTGTTATTTTGGGTAAATATTTAGAAGTGGATCCTATGGTAAAGAAAATGTAATTATTCAGAATACATTTCTAGGTTCAGTTCAGTCACTGAGTGACTCTTCGCGACCTCATGAACTACAGCACGCCAGGCCTCCCTGTCCATCACCAACTCCTGGAGTCCACCCAAACCCATGTCCATTCAGTCGGTGATGCCATCCAACCATCTCATCCTCTGTTGTCCCCTTCTCCTCCTGCCCTCCATCTTTCCCAGCATCAGGGTCTTTTCCAATGAGTCAGCTCTTCGCATTAGGTGGCCAAAGTATTGGAGTTTTAGCTTCAACATCAGTCCTTCCAACGAACACCCAGGACTGATCTCCTTTAGGATGGACTGGTAGGATCTCCTTGCAGTCCAAGGGACTCTCAAGAGTCTTCTCCAACACCACAGTTCAAAAGCATCAATTCTTCAGTGCTCAGGTTTCCTATGGTCCCACCCTCACATCCATACATGATCACTGGAAAAACCATAGCTTTGACTATATGGACCTTTGTTGACAAAGTGATGTCTCTGCTTTTTAATATACTGTCTAGGTTGGTCATAAATTTCCTTCCAAGGTATATGAGATATATTACAATATGGAAAGGCAATCATGCACATTTGTGACACTTTCCAATGGGCCTGGATCAGAGAACTATATGAAGATGGTAAAAAGCATCTGTCCAAAATTCATATTTTTATATCTTCATCAGCTTCTCACTATTTGCTTGACTTGACTTCTTTTTAATATGACCAAATTAACATCTTTATGCAGCATGAAATATTCCAAACAATCTCATTTAGAATCAATAAGACCCAGTATTATAAATATTTGGTGATACCTGTCATGATATTTTTCCCTGGACTAAAAGTGGAAGCCATTCTGGAAACCAAGAGCGTTTGATTAGAATATACCAGTGCTTTCACTTTCTGTGATGATTATTCTTATGAGTTTCCAGTTGGGAGTATTAGCAGAATTATTTTACAAATATAGTTTGACTAAATAACTGCTCATTACATACCTCTGTGAAACCTACTAGAACAGCATCATAATTTCATAACTGTAATTTCAGCAACTCATTTCTTCCACATGTATAATGAAGTAGAATGTATCTCTGTAGTTCCCACCAATTAGTTTCTATGATGATATCCTCTGCCCAATGGTAGCAAGTGGGAAGAAAGTGCTTTGTAG
Organism: Budorcas taxicolor; assembly: GCF_023091745.1. Classification (NCBI taxonomy): domain Eukaryota; kingdom Metazoa; phylum Chordata; class Mammalia; order Artiodactyla; family Bovidae; genus Budorcas; species Budorcas taxicolor. The sequence continues at coordinate 111,826,137 of NC_068911.1, forward strand.
GCAGAAAACCTGGGCTGTAATCTCATATCTGCAAAACACAGTTATAGTGATCCTGGGAAAGTTACTTAATGTCTCTGAGCCTCAGTTTCCTCCTTTGGAAAATGAGATTAATATACCATCTCTTCTAAGGCTATGTATTAATATATATTCTAACTATATATATATAATTATACAAAATTATAAAATAGATACAGTGGTATCCCTAACACTGTCAGATGCATTAAAAATGCTGAACACATGAATTTTTTATCCCTTTCATAACTTTCTGTTTAATCACAATAACAGTATTGTGACTGGTAATATTAGGAGTAATTTTACCACTAAACAGAGTTGATAAATCAACTGTGTAAAATGGGATATAAAGCAGAGAATGTGTTTCTTTGTTTAATGATTATAACCATGACTGCTACCTGACTTTCATATTTTATTGCTGAGAAGATGCCTATTTATCTAAGACCTAAAAGAAATACATTCTCAGAGTCTACTAAATACTCTGGTTATCGAGTGGCTTGTTTCTGTGACTTGATGCTGAAGGAATCTCTAGAAGAGCCACATATTTGGATGCTATTTTTATATATATATAGGAAGTGAATCTCCATTTGTTGGAAGTTCTTGGCATTGGTATTCTCTCTTTTGTTAATTGGCCAGATAAGAGTCTTAGTCATAAGTGAAGTTCAAGAAATCTGAATGCTTAATCAGTGTTCAATAAGCACTCAGAAAGTATGTGAATGCTAACATTGGAAAAATGTGTCTGTGGTTTTGGATTTATATGTGCTGATAGAATATCTTTTGGTCCTCAGGGTATAGAAACACTTGTGTTATTTTATCATCGGATTAGTTCTGTGTCTGAATGTTCAAAGTGCTTCCAACTTGCTTATCTGATATAGCTACTGCCTCTCCATGGTGTGGAATCTGCACTGTGATTCAGTCATCCTCTGCATAGAGCAGGCTCAGTATTCCATTGTTCTTGTCCCTACTAACATAAGCCCCTATCTTCAGCTAATCCTTTCCTGACAGCTTGAATAAATACTGCTAAGACACACCCTTTCTCTGAACCTCTTTAATACTTAGAGCCAATAAATAGTTGTCTCAATTTGTATCCCTGCAAAGGCAGACTCAGGCATGGATTTGAGTAGAAGTAGATTATTGGGGAGATGATCTTAGGAAATCCCATGAGAAAGCAGGACAGTAAAGATATAACAAAGGGTACATTATCAAGTATCTTAGACTGTGGGCACCTGATTTTAAACCCTCTGAGGAGCTGTGCTTTGGGAAATGGTATTATAATTCATACATCAGAGATATTGCCATGCCTTTCCACAGGAGAGATAAGGGTGGACTCAACTCTTGACTTAAAAATGATCTTAGGGACACTTGCTACCAACCACTTCCATGGATGGCTGAAGGGGAGGGCCAAGAGATCCTTGGAGCAGAGCAACAAGAGTATTATGATATGGAATTCAGGGTACACACTGAAATGGTAAAGGCCAAAGGATATGGACAGAAAACTGAAAGATCTACCATCATCACCTTGAGAACTTTTCCCTTATTCAATTTTAGAATTGGATAGAACTTTAGAGATCAGTTCTCAGCTTACGTCTCTCAAAAAAGTTGTGGATTGTGCTTTAGATGTGACAGTTCTTCAATGAACGGAGCCGTGTATGCACATGGCTGGACCTGCCCATCTAGTGCCATTCAGGCATCTAGTTACTCAGACTGTACGAATCAACCTTGCAGACTTCCAGGTGCCTTCTGACAGTAGTGTGTGTGCATGCTTAGTTGCTCAGTGGAGTCGGATTCTTGGCAACTCTATGGACTGTAGCCCGCCAGGCTCCTCTGCCCATGGAGTTTTCCAGGCATGAATACTGGAGTGGGTTGCCATTTCCTCCTCCAGGGGACCTTCCTGATCCAGGAATTGAGCCAGTGTCTCCTGGGTCTCCTGCATTGCAAGTGGAATCTTTACCACTGAGCCACTGGTAAGCCTGGACAGTAGCATGACTGTTGATTAAAAATTTCTCTGACTTCCACAATTCTACAGGGGTAGGAAATCTCTCTTGGAGAGGTTAAGTGACTTCCTTAATGAGGCAACCTGAGTGCAGGTCTCCTGCAGTGAGGACAGAGATCATCTCTTAGAGTGAGACCATATCAGAGATTATTTTGATACGTGGGTAACAGTGAACACATAAAAGTATAAAATAATATGTGAGTAGAAAACATGTTAAATTATTATGTGTACTAGTCAAGTAGCCTTACATTTCCCTGTCTAAGTTTTTCTACCTCTTTTCTTAAGTATAAATAATTATTATATATGCACAAAAAGACAGAGAAAAGAGATGATCTATTTAAAATTATTGCAATTCAGAACAAATATATATAGGCACATTAAAGAGCATATGTTTTGTTGGAACAGCCTTGCTGTTGTGACTGGTGAAGCTTACGTGACACCTGCTGTAATCCCAGGATGCCAACACAAACAAGAGACTTGTTTACCTGAGTAGTTTCATCTCTAGCAGAACACTCTCCAAGAGCTCAGTGTTGTCCGGCTCACTGAGTGGGTAATTTCTTTTGCCATGGATTCTTAAGCAAATGGAATCTAGTTAAAAAAAGGTGAGATAATGAGAATGAGGGTATTTTAAAACAACATAGCTCTCTTCTTTTAGTATAGATTATATGTCCCTACTCCTGGGGCCTGTATTATCCATCTCTATTAGACAAGTGCTTCCAGACTCATCACTGGCTCTGAGAAGTGATAAGCTATTGGGTATGTGTTTTTTTCTTTCCTTTTTTTAAAAATAAAGTTGATTTACATTGTTATGTAAATTTCTGGTATATATCACAGTGATTCAGATATACGTATTTATACATATTCTTTTTCATTGTCTTTTCCATTATGGCTTATTACAGGATATTGGATATAGTTCCCTGTGGTGTACAGTGGGACCTTGTTACTTATCTATTTTATATATAATAGTTTGTATCTGCTAATCCCAAACTCCTAACTTCTCTTCTCCCTTCTTCCCATTTTTAAAAGTGGCTGGAGAAAACTAGAAATAAATATAATTTTAAAGGAGGAATTAAGAACATATCAGGATCAGAAAATTTAAAAATAAAATTAAATAACTGATGTTAAGCAAATGAGGAAAAATGAGAGTACAAATTTCAGTTTTCCTTTTGTCTGTGAAAAGAAAGAAAATTAACATTGAAAAGAAATTAGCAGGTACTGAAATTTATAAAAACTGTCAGGGAAGCAATGAAGAAGTAAATAAATATTTAATAGTAACTTATAGTTATAAAACTTTATATTTTTATTACATCTGAAAATTTGCTAGCCAATTACTGTATTAATTCAGTCCACTTAAAACATGTGCAATTACATATACACATACTTACACATGCACATTTATTTTTATCTCAGGCTATTTTACTTCTAAAATAGAAATATATGTTTTGAAAAATAAACATTACTTATTGTGTCTCATTGACTTATTATAAATTCTAGAATGGCATGGAGTTACAAGTTGCATCACAAGTGACTCCATAGAGTAGATGAATACAAATTCTAGTTACAAGATTACAGAATTACAAAGTAAATGAATTCTCAAATTGCTGTAGTTATGTATGAACATATTAGCTCAAGCAAAAGGGTAACTGTTAAAGGAAAGGGTAGAGCAACATATAATATTAAACAAAAATCTGGAAACCATTGCTTCTTGTTGGCAAAGCATATCTGCTTAAGCTTATTGCAATTACTTAGGGGGATTAAGAAAATTAATGCCAGACCTAATGATTTGAAAACATAGTCAATCATTTAATATGGAATGAGAAATTTTATCTGAGTTTCTTTCCTTTCTCTTTCCAGAGAGAATCGAAATAATGATTATACTAGAGAATTGAGTTTGACTGTACAATTAGAAAAAAGTAGCGCATGTCAATTAAATAGAAGTGAGAGATACAGGGAATTAATCCTCCTGTTCTAGGGTGTACTTTTTCCTACATTTCTATTACAATTTTCTACTGCTATATTTTATGCTATACCATAAAATTTCAAGTTTCTCTTCCTCTAATATTCTTTTTCCTGTCTGTAATGACTTTTTCTGATTAGCTCCATTCATTCTTTGGACTTTAACTCAGATATTACCTACATTAAATAGGTAGCCTTCCAAAGTCTAAGTATTTAATCTAGACTTGACTTTTTAATTTATTTTTTTAAATCTAGGCATTTAATCTATACCTGTATGGCAACACTGTTCACTTGTCTGTCAATCTTTCATACCATTTATAGTTCTAAAATTCAGGTATGGACATACTAGTTCCCTGCTTAAAATATTTCGTTTGTCCCCAGTATCTATAATAAAAACTCTAATATTCTTAGCATGGCATTGCTTGTACTTCATATCTTCTCACAGTGCTCTCATCCTTTTCATAAAAGATCAATACTCAGTTACAGATTCACTGACAGTTTTCTGAATAGGTGCAGCAGTTTCTAACCTTCCTGCCACTGCCCCTGCTGACTCCTCTGTGTGATTCTCTGCTATTCTAGTCACCCGCTCTCCTCTCAAGGCTCAGTCAACCGTCACACTGTGAGCTTTTGGCCCACGCAGGCATAGAACTGACTTTCTCAGTGTGCCTGTGTTACTGACCCTCCCAAGTTAGTCCCCGGAAAGAGTTCTTCTGCTCCATGAGGCACACACCAATAGAAGGAGACCAGATTCAGTTCAGAAGCAAATGAAAGGTTTATTCTTTGATCAAAAAATGGAGAGATGTGAGCTTGCTTTCTAGAGTACACATATTCTCCCTGAGAGACTGTGCGCAGGTCTGCTTAGAAGGTTCTGTCAGTGGGGAGGGCAGTGGGGAGCGTTCCCATGAGGTAGGTGCAGGTCTGTTGTTCCTGCTTCAGATCATAGCATCTCTGTGAGGGCCCACTTCTGCCATCTTGAATTGCAGTGCCGTGCGCAGTACTTTGCCACATGACCCAGGAGCTGAGATGTCACTTCATACTTGGAACTCCAGTCTGAAGCCCTGGGAGTGAGGCCTCTGCACGTGACCTCCTATGAGCAAGTGAAACAAAACTAAGCACAAGGAGGGAAAAAATAAAAGTTAGACTTTATTTTATAATGCAGATTCTATTTTTACTCCCATGGAATTCTTAATGGGCTTTTTCAGTGACACCTGCTTTATTTTGTCTCAATGTCTATCAGTGGAGAAGGAAATGGCAACCCACTCCAGTGTTCTTGCCTGGAGAATCCCAGGGACGGGGGAGCCTGATGGGCTGCTGTCTATGGGGTCACACAGAGTTGGACACGACTGAAGTGACTTAGCAGTAGCAGTAGCAGTAATGTCTATCAAAACACCTGTTAGCATTTAGTGAATCCAGTTATTTTCTATTTTGTTTTTTCCAGCAAACCTACTGAAGATAGGGCTTTGTTCTTGGATTTCCAACAACAGTTAGAGTGGATACTTGAGAGTTGGTTATTATTTGATTGAGTAGATAAATGACTCAATTGTAAAATGTGGAAAGGATACTGAAATTGGCTCCAGAGTTGAAACTATATTCTTAATGAACCTAAATTAAGGAAGACTTATTATATGTGTTCAGTTTTTCCCTCCAAGTAAAATAGCTTCACATTCATCTATAGCATATTGGAATGTTCTGCCACTGCTGCTTTACAGACGGATGTTCTCATCTCCTGAAATCTTTGCTCACTACCATTGATTTATATCAGCTCTTCTCCAGGATAACGACAGTACTACCTGAAAATCAAGTCCTTGCTTACCAAACAGAGCACAGGGCCAGGTTCAAATTGAAATGCAGTCATCAATTATGTGCTAAACTAATCTCCTTCCTGCTTTATCTCTTTCCTTTCTGCACACACTCACTCATATTTTATATTCCAAAGAGTAATGTTAAGTTTCAGTTTAGTCAGTTCAGTCACTTAGTCGTATCCAACTCTTTGCGAACCCATGGACTGCAGCACACTTTCCTGTCCATCACCAACTCCCGGAGGTTGCTCAAATTCATGTCCATCAAGTCAGTGATGCCATCCAACCATCTCATCCTCTGTCATCCCCTCCTCCTCCTGCATTCAATCTTTCCCAGCATCAGGATCTTTTCCGATTAGTCTGTTCTTCACATCAGGTGACCAAAGTATTAGAGTTTCAGCTTCAGCATCAGTCCTTCCAATGACTATTCAGGACTGATTTCCTTTAGGATGGACTGGTTGGATCTCCTTGCAGTCCAAGGGACTCTCAAGAGTTTTCTCCAATACCACGGCACAAAAGCATCAATTCTTCAGCACTCAGCTTTCTTTATAGTCCAACTCTCACATCCATACATGACCACTGGAAAAACCATAGGTTTGACTAAATGGACCTTTGCTGGCAAAGTAATATCTCTCCTTTTGAATATGCTGTCTAGATTGGTCATAGATTTTCTTCCAAGGAGCAAGTGTCTTTTAATTTCATGGCTGCAGTTACCATCTGCAGTGATTTTGGAGACCAAAAAAATAAAATCTCTTACTGTTTCCAAAGAGTGGATAGCTGTTCCCTTCTCCAGGAGATCTTCCCAAACCCAGGGATTGAACCCAAGTCTCAAACATTGCAGGTAGGTTCTTTACCAGCTGAGCCACCAGGGAAGCCCAAGAATACTGGAGTAGGCAGACTATATGTTAAGTTTAGTTCTTAGCATACATAAGAATGTTTTAAAGAGGTATGATAGTCCTTGACATGGAGCATTTTTAAATATGAAAAAATGTAAGAAGAGCCCCATTAATTTAAGAAACATATTTTTCTTTGACTTGTTTATTTCTGACGGTTGTAAGATTCACCGATGTTAAAACGGATTTTAAACATGCAAGGATCATTTCTACAGTGGAATTCTATAATGCAAAATCTACAATGCAAATTTCAGCATGGAAAAGATAATGGGCATGTTCCTAATCTCAATATGGTTCCTTAAGTGAACTTAGCACCATATGGAGTGCCATATACTTAGAGTAGCCTGGTAAACACTAGAGATCCATTGACTCATTTTTTTCCCTGAATTGGCTGTTTAACAAACATTTTCCTCATATTCTTTTATACCTCTTATATGCATAGCCTTGGCCTTCTTTGGAAGAAAAGAGAGTATACTTTATTTGTTTTGAGATATTCTCCTTTATAAAGTTTATTCTAAAGAAAATAATCATTGCCAAAGATAATGAATACCTCTGACAATGAGTTATTTCTTTAAATGTTAGAATATTTTTTTTTGGTGGGGGGGGGGCATTAAGGAGACTCTCATTACATTTCTTTCTTATCTCTATTAAGGGCAAATTAATTTTAACTTTCTTGGATGACCTTTCATGATTTTGCATTCCTCATCTGTGAGTTAAAACAGTACTTTTCAAAGTATAATACAAAAATAACTGACTCTCAAGGATTTCAAGGACAATCAAGTTTAGGAAATGTTAAGTGTGTTTTTATAATACCTTTTCGCATTCCCTGAAACTTGTGTAACACAGAACACTTTTTTTGAGAAATATGACTTAAAGGGACTAGGATCATTTTCAAAAATGTCTCACAAAGGGGAGCCCAATAAAGGAACCAAACATTTTCTTCTATCATTAACTGGAGGCACGAGGCTTTTAAAAAGCTGGCCTAACCCTAACCCTAACCCTAACCCTAACCCTAACCCTAACCCTAACCAAATGTAATGTTTTATAGGAAAATGGATTCATTCTTTTCCTGAATCCTTTATCTAATCAGTCCAGACTAACTTCCAGCAAACATATCCTGTTGATCATCAAATCAGCTGAAGGAAAATCCATTTCCACTACAGGAAAAAGTTTCCCAGCTAGTATTGAATATAAGAGTGTGTAGAATGTAGCATGATCTATTATTATCTAGTCAGTATATAGTGATGACTTTTCTTGGCTTTAATCCTTGTGTTGTAATTGGCATCTGAAAAGGATAAGATGAATTCCCTAAACTGCATGCACATTGTATTTTTTATCTTGTTGTTAAAGAAGTTATAATAGTTTGGTAAAATGATTCTTAATACTTTAAGTAGACATAGGCCACTTTGGGAATCTGATTCCTGCTAAGTCACCTTGGTTGTGTCCAATTCTTTGTGACCCTAGGGATCATAGCTTGGTAGGTTTCTCTGTCCATGGGATTCTGCAGACAAGAATACTGAAGTGAATTGCCATGCCCTCCTCCAGGCGATCTTCGTAACCCAGGGATCCATCTAGTGCTTCTTCCATTTCCTACATTGGCAGGCAGGTTCTTTACCACTAGCACCACCTGGGAAGCCCACAGACCCAACAAAATGCAAATAAGCAAGTAAACACTGATATTTGCATATAAATTTAGGGCTAACATCCCCTTTAGTTTATCCTTGGGTCAATGGTCTCCAGATTAAGACCCTTGCTACTATGAGGCTTGAGTCTCTTCTTTTAAGAATTTTTACTTGGATTATGATTTTTAGTACACTTATTTTTAAGAGGGTAGGTTGCTCAGGAAATGTTTATGAAACACCAAACAAATGCCAGGCATCATTTTAGCAGTGTGATTACAAAGATTACTATGACAGAAAACCTGACTTTAGCAGCTCACAATCTAGATGTAATTAATAAGTATAAGTATGACTAAATATTTCCATATAATTGAATTTCCTAGCCACATTCAGATGTGTCTATAATTACTCTTAAATATATTTATTTTCTTTATATATGAGTAAACTCATATGGCTTCTCTGATGGCTCAGTGCTAAGGAACCCTCCGGCCAGTGCAGGAGATGTGGGTTCACTCTCTGGATCAAGAATATCCCCGAGGAGAAGGGAATGGCAACCCACTACAGTATTTTTGCCTGGGAATTCCATTGACAGAGGAGCCTGGTGGGCTACAGTCCATGAGATTGCAAAGAGTAGGACATGACTTAGTGACTAAAACAACAACAAAAACTCATATATCTCACTTCAAGGATCACAGAAAAATAAACCTACAAGATGCAAAGACAAATGAACCAAAGCACATCTGACAAAACTGTCATAGCTATCATAATATTGGATATTAATATGGCACATTTTTTAGAGTTCACTCAGATCTTTCACATGTATTTTATGAGCTGGGTAGAATTTTATTATTTCATTTCATTTTTGCTGACTGAGGTTCAGATGGCAGTAGCCTCGTGCCAAAGTTTAGATGTTTTAATCAGTATAAGAATCGTTCTAAGTCTAAAAAGCTCTGCACCTTTTACTTCCCTAGTTTCAATGTATATTTTTTAAGAATGATTAGTTCTGAAAGTGGCAAATCCTGGAGACTGCATCAATGAATTGATCAGTCAGAGTACCTCATGCTTAGAATCTAGAGGTTAATCCAGAAAATCACAAGAAGGACCCAAAGAAGGAAGCATACAATAAGAATCAAAGGCAATGACTAACTGAGATTGCTTCATTGTCAAGGGTGAGGAGAAGGTATTTCTTTGCATCCATATATTTTCCTGATTCTTTACTGTCTAATCCACCAGGTGGGGCTAGTGGTAAGCAACCTGCTTGCCAGTGCAGGAGACTTAAGAGACACAGGTTTGATCCCTGGGTTGGGAAGATCCCCTGGAGCAGGAAATGGCACCCCACTCCAGTATTCTTGCCTGGAGAATTCCATAGATAGAGGAGCCTGGCAGGCTACTGTCCATAGGGTGGCAAAGAGTCCCACATGACTAAAGTGACTTAGCACATTTTCCCTAATTCGTGCCTGTGGATTGCCTGAAAAGTAAATCAGAATCTTTTCATGTTCATGCAAGTATGCATTCTCACAAAATACATGGATTCTGAAAGAGCATTCATAACTCAGATTTTGGCAAATTGAATGATTTCACTAGTAAAAGGAAGCCATATGAATCACTTAGTATAGTGGTTGGAAATACTCTGCACTTCTTAAAAAATGTGTTTTTAACAGTTTTATTTAGATATAATTTACATGCCATAAAGTTGACTCATTTGGGAGCGAGGTTCAAAAGGGAGGGGATATATGTATACCTATGGCTGCGCGGGGGCAGGAGGGCCAAGAGGAGCTACTCCACATTCAAGGTCAGGAGGGGCAGCAGTGAGGAGATACCCCTCATCCAAGGTAAGGAGCAGCGGCTGCACTTTTCTAGAGCAGCCATGATGAGATATCCCATGTCCAAGGTAAGAGAAACCCAAGTAAGATGGTAGGTGTTGCGAGAGGGCATCAGAGGGCAGACACACTGAAACCATAATCGCAGAAAACTAGTCAATCTAATCACACTAGGACCGCAGCCTTGTCTAACTCAATGAAACTAAGCCATGCCCTGTGGGTCCACCCAAGACGGGCAGGTCATGGTGGAGAGGTCTGACAGAATGTCGTCCACTGGAAAAAGGAATGGCAAAACACTTTAATATTCTTCCCTTGAGAACCCCATGAACCATATGAAAAGGCAAAATGATAGAATACTGAAAGAGGAACTCCCCTGGTCAGTAGGTGCCCAATATGTTACTGGAGATCAGTGGAGAAATAACTCCAGAAAGAATGAAGGGATGGAGCCAAAACAAAAACAATACCCAGGTGTAGATGTGGCTGGTGATAGAAGCAAGGTCCAATGCTGTAAAGAGCAATATTGCATAGGAACCTGGAATGTTAGGTCCATGAATCAAGGCAAATTGGAAGTGGTCAAACAGGAGATGGCAAGAGTGAATGTTGACATTCTAGGAATCAGCGAACTAAAATGGACTGCAATGGGTGAACTTAACTCAGGACCAATATATCTACTACTGCAGGCAGGAATCCCTTAGAAGAAATGGAGTAACCATCATAGTCAACAAAATAGCCCAAAATGCGGTACTTGGATGCAATCTCAAAAACAACAGAATGATCTCTGTTCATTTCCAAGGCAAACCATTCAATATCACAGTAATCCAAGTCTATGCCCCAAACAGTAACTCTGAAGAAGCTGAAGTTGAACGGTTCTAAGAAGACCTACTAGATCTTTTAGGACTAACACCCAAAAAAGATGTCCTTTTCATTATAGGGGACTGGAATGCAAAAGTAGGAAGTCAAGAAACACCTGGAGTAACAGGCAAACTTGGCCTTGGTAAACGGAATGAAGCAAGGCAAATGGTAATAGAGTTTTGCCAAGACAACACACTGATCATAGCAAACACCATCATCCAACAACACAAGAGAAGACTCTATACATGGACATCACCAGATGGTCAACATCTAAATCAGATTGATTATATTCTCTGCAGCCAAAGATGGAGAAGCTCTATACAGTCAGCAAAAACAAGACTGGAAGCTGACTGTGGCTCAGATCATGAGCTCCTTATTGCCAAATTCAGACTGAAATTGAAGAAAGTAGGGAAAACCACTAGACTATTCAGGTATGACCTAAATCAAATCCCTTATGATTATACAGTGGAAGTGAGAAATAGATTTAAGGGCCTAGATCTGATAGATAGAGTACCTGATGAACTATGGACTGAGGTCTGTGACATTGTAAAGGAGACAGGGATTAAGACCATCCCCATGGAAAAGAAATGCAAAAAAGCAAAAATGGCTGTCTGGGGAGGCCTTACAAATAGCTGTGAAAGAAGAGAAGTGAAAAGCAAAGGAGAAAAGGAAAGATATAAGCATTTGAATGCAGAATTCCAAAGAATAGCAAGAAGAGATAAGAAAGCCTTCCTCAGGGATCAATGCAAAGAAATAGAGGAAAAGAACAGAATGGGAAAGACTAGAGATCTCTTCAAGAAAATTGGAGATACCAAGGGAACACTTCATGCAGATGGGCTCAATAAAGGACAGAAATCGTATAGACCTAAAGGAAGAAGAAGATATTAAGAAGAGGTGTCAAGAATACACAGAAGAACTGTACAAAAAAGATTTTCACGACCAAGATAATGACAATTGTGTGATCACTCACCTAGAACCAGACATCCTGGAATGTGAAGTCAAGTGGGCCTTAGGAAGCATCACTACAAGCAAAACTAGTGGAGGTGATGGGAATCCAGCTGAGCTATTTCAAATCCTGAAAGATGATGCTGTGAAAGGGCAGCACTCAATATGCCAGCAAATTTGGAAAACTCAGCAGTGGCTGCAGGACTGGAAAAGATCAATTTTCTTTCCAGTCCCAAAGAAAGGCAATGCCAAAGAATGCTCAAACTACTGCACAATTGCACTCATCTCACATGCTAGTAAAGTAATGCTCAAAATTGTCCAAGCCAGGCTACAGCAATCTGTGAACCTTGAACTTCCAGATGTTCAAGCTGGTTTTAGGAAAGACAGAGGAACCAGAGATCAAATTGCCAACATCTTCTGGATCATGGAAAAAGCAAGAGAGTTCCAGAAAAACATCTATTTCTGCTTTATTGACTGTGCCAAAGCCTTTGACTGTGTGGATCACAATAAACTGTGGAAAATTCTGAGAGAGATGGGAATACCAGACTACTTGACCTGCCTCTTGAGAAACCTATATGCAGGTCAGGAAGCAACAGTTAGAACTGGACATAGAACAACAGACTGGTTCCAAATAGGAAAAGGAGTACGTCAAGGCTGTATCTTGTCACCCTGCTTATTTAACTTATATGCAGAATACATCATGAGAAACGCTGGGCTGGAAGAAGCACAAGTTTGAATCAAGATTGCTGGGAGAAACATCAATAACCTCAGATATGCAGATGACACCACCCTTATGGCAGAAAGTGAAGAAGAACTAAAGAGCCTCTTGATGAAAGTGAAAGAGGAGAGTAAAAATGTTGGCTTAAAGCTCAACATTCAGAAAACTAAGATCATAGCATCTGGTCCCATCACTTCATGGGAAATAAATGGGGAAACAATGGAAACATTGTCAGACTTTATTTTTCTGGGCTCGAAAATCACTGCAGATGGTGATTGCAGCCATGAAATTAAAAGACACTTACCTCTTGGAAGGAAAGTTATGACCAACCTAGATAGCATATTCAAAAGCAGAGACATTACTTTGCCGACTAAGGTCCGTCTAGTCAAGGCTATGGTTTTTCCACTGGTCATGTATGGATGTGAGAGTTGGACTGTGAAGAAGGCAGAGCGCTGAAGAATTGATGCTTTTGAACTGTGGTGTTGGAGAAGACTCTTGAGAGTCCCTTGGACTGCAAGGAGTTCCAACCAGTCTATCCTGAAGGAGATCAGCCCTGGGATTTCTTTGGAAGGAATGATGCTAAAGCTGAAACTCCAGTACTATGGCCACCTCATGGGAAGAGTTGACTCACTGGAAAAGACCCTGATGCTGGGAGGGATTACAGGCAGGAGGAAAAGGGGACGACAGAGGATAAGATGGCTGGATGGCATCACCGACTCGATGGATGTGAGTTTGAGTGAACTCCAGTAGTTGGTGATGCTAGGGAAGCCTGGCATGTTGCAATTCATGGGGTTGCAAAGAGTCGGACACTACTGAGCGATTGAACTGAACTCAACTGATGGCTGATAAATGTTGAGGTTTGACAGAAAACAACAAAATTCTGTAAAGTAATCATACTTCAGTAAAAAATTAATTAATAAGTTAATATATACAATGAGTTGATATTCAGAGCTGGGGATCCATCACCATAAACTAATTTTAGAACATTTTCATCATTCCTCCAAAGTAGTCCTTAATACATTGGGAATCATTACCCGTTTATTCCACTATTTACCCTTTGACCAGGCCCCATCTGTAGACAACTGCTCATCTTTTATATGTCTGTATATATTTGATTATTTTACATATTTCATATAAATGGCATTTTATACTATGTGAACTTGTGTGTCTACTTCTTTCACTTGATATATTGCTTTTGAGATCTATGTGTATTGTAAGATGTGTAAATACTTTATTCCTTTTTATTGTCTAATAATATTCCATTGCATGGATATACCACATTTTATTTACCCATTCATCAGTTCATGTAAATTTGAGTTGTTTCTGCTTTTGACCATCAATGCTACTGTTTATGAAAATGTTTTTCAATTTATTTTCTCATTTTGTATACACATTTCCATCACTCTTTTTAGAATTCTATTGCTGAGGCATATGGTAACTCACTTTTTAAACTGAGAAACTGCCAGATTATTTTCCAAAGTGGCTGCAACCATTTTACAATCCCTCCACAACATATAAGGGTTCCAATATCTCCATATTGTTGTCAACACTTTTCCAGCTCTTTAAAATGTATTTTAGTGTTCTCAAAAGTTACAATTATCTCTTATGCCTTTTTTTTTATTTCTAATGTTTTCATTTTTTGAGCAATTCATGGCTGTATCAGTCTCAGAAATACTTTCATAATCTCCTTGAGAGATTTTATCAAATCTCATAGAAATAATCCCCCAAAAGACATTTTTATGGATCCCTAATGATATTGAGTAACTCTGGTTGTTTGGATAAATAAAAATGTCTTGAAACATAACCACATTCATTCATTTAGTTTTATTTCCTATGGCTGTTTTTGCAGTATAGTGGCAAAGTTGAATAGTTGCAAGAGAATATATAATCTGCAAGGTCTAAAATATTTATATACAGACCTTTACTGAAGTTTGCCAACCCCTGCTATATCAAATAAAAAAATCACATCTGTAACTGTGTTTCATTTACAAGAGAATTTCTATATATCAGTGTGCTTAATGATAGAGAAAAAAGTGTATCTTATTGTATATAGAGAGGAAGATTGAAATGACTGGATACACTTATGAACTTGTGGTTAATGTTAAGTTTCTATTTATTGCTTCACTCATAGTCGTTCAGTATGCTTATCAAATTTATTTCATATATTTTTCATATATTTATTAAAGTCTTATTATATTCCTATAGATGCATTAGACTCTGGAGATATTGCAGGAAGGATGGCCAATAGCTCTGCTCTGATCAAGCTCACAATTTATGTAAAGACTGCCTTTTACAGAGTGAAAGTGAAGAAGAACAGCAGTGACAAGGGCCTGCAGGAAGATGGGACATGAGAGTGGGTAAAGATTAGTGGAAGGGACCGTTAGAACTGCATTTTCCAAAGTGTGAAAATATTTATCAATGTCGCGAGAGGAAAAAAAAGAATCTCTGATATATTATCTTTGTGTCTGAAGAACCAATTTCTTTTTCTATATAGTGTCTCAGAAACTTTAATATGTAAAATATGCATTGCAGATCTCTAGCTGTATTTCCCAGTTTCCCAAGATCACCTTTTAGTTTGACAGATAATTTTTATAGGAGTTAGACCTCCATGAAACATTTTCTGGGGAAAAAAAAAAAAAACTTTGCTATTGAAGAATTGAGTTCAAGATGGAAAAGATTCTTAAAAGCTTCTGGAAACAAAATGAGATCACACACTCACACCTTTGGTTTCTTAGTATGAGGTTACCTTTCAGATCTTGCAACTTTCCCTTGTGTAGATATTAGGCCTGTAAATTAGTTATGATAATGCCTCTTTCAAAGGGTCTTTGAAGTTTAGTTTTTTTCCTTTATTAAATACCTGTCTTTCATTTGAATTTTCTAAAGCACTTTAAGATTACAGAGAAGAAAGTTCAAGGAAAGATAATATAATAGATTATTCTTCCTTGGGTTCTAACACTTTTGAAAGAATTATTTCTTACCTTTCCATTAAATTGACTTAGATAAATTTTTCAAAGTGAAGTGTTTGGTTCTCAAATGCTGCTGCTGCTGCTGCTGCTGCTAAGTCACTTCAGTCATGGCCGACTCTGTGTGACCTCATAGACGGCAGTCCACCAGGCTCCCCCGTCCTTGGGATTCTCCAGGCAAGAACACTGGAGTGGGTTGCCATTTCCTTCTCCAATGCATGAAAGTGAAAAATGAAAGTGAAGTCGCTCAGTCATGTCCAACTCTTAGCGACCCCATGGACTGCAGCCCACCAGGCTCCTCCATCCATGGGATTTTCCAGGCAAGAGTACTGGAGTGGGGTGCCATTGCCTTCTCCATCTCAAATGCTAGCAATATCTTTTCATCCTTTATTTTTCTTTCTAATATTTTCCTTCTTTGACCAATTCATGGCTGGATAATTCTCCAAAATACTGTCATAATCCCCTTGCCATTGTTTTTTTTAGATCAAAACCTTCAGAAGTAAATTTCCAAAAAGCAAGAGCAAGCAGCATCCAGAATGTTCAGTTTATCAAGATTAGAAGAGCAGATAGCAAGCAACCTATGAGAACACCTAAACTTCTGCTATGTGCAGCCAGTAACAATTCTGAACCTTGTGAATCTCAAGCTCAGTTACACTGCCATTTAGCACTGTGTACTTGATATGATTAGCTACCTTCCCCCCAGTTTCCTCTTTTGTGTCATCAAGAGAGCTAAGGATACGTATCCCAGCTTATTGTGAGTTACAAGTAGACAGTTGGCATGCAGTACATGTAACTGCCAATACAAAAATTGGTATAAAAATGATGAAACATCTGTTAGAACTTTTTTTTTTATAATTTGGTGAAAACATTAGTGTCTTGAGGCAAAATTCATCTGCCATATTGTATCAGAGTTTGTGTAAAAGTTGTATCACTCTGTCACTGAGTTGAAGCTGGAGGGGATTGATAATATGTTGGATAACCAAAGAATGACCATATGATATTGACAGAAGTATGATGCATCTAATTTATGACATAATATTAGAAAATTAAGAAATTGGAAAAAGACCCTTATTTGTATCAAACATAGTCTTACAAAAAGTCTATGAAGTAAAAGGGGTGAGTGTAGAAAATACTCATGGGTTTAAAATTACTGTAAGAGCAAAATGAGTTAATGATACAAAAAGGAGACACATGTGCCCCAAACAGTCCAATGTAGTTACAATTTCCTCAAATAGATAAAGTATCTGCAGTAATAGAGATTTTCGCCCTCCTCAGATTTGGACTTGATTCTTAGAGTGCTGGATTCAGATGTAGTCACTCCACTCTAAGGGATAAAGATAAATGCTAATATATTCAAGAAAAGTAGTTGTTGGTGGCAGCTGTTAATAAAAAGATTAAGATATTAGGGGCAGTCATGTAGATTTGAAAATCAAATACAAAATTATATAACTGGAAATAATAAAACCACTTTGCTCCTACAACCCCAGGTCTGTGAATTTGCCTTAAAGAGAATCGTCCATTTGTGATAGTGATGTGTACCCAAGGTTTTTAATTTGAGCATTAGTTGTAACTTTAAAAGACTAGAAGCATCCTAAGTTATGGTTGAATAATTTATCTACAGCCACTCAGTGAAATAGTATTTTTCATGAAAAAAGATGAAGTAGTTTATGAACTGATGTGATTTCTAGGATACATGGTGTAAAGGATGAGTACAGAATATTATATAATATATTATGTAATATATATTTGCATAAATATAGTATGTAATATATAATATATATTATAATATATAATGCATAAATATATTATTATAGTAAATAATAATATATAATATATTATGTGATGATATGTTACATAACTTTTATGTAACAGATAAGGGGAATTAAGAATAATTGATTTTCTCTTTCTTGAGATACCTGTGTATCTAAATATCTGTCTATACTATTTTGGCAAAAAGAAGCAGAGGGACACTTAATAGAAGCTAATGAAAATAGTTACCTATAAGGAGTAGATGAAAATGAAAGAGAGGAAATAGGAATAAGAGTGTGCCTTCTCTGAAGTTCCTTCATTATATAGTTTGATGTTTGAACTATAAAAATATTTGTATATCTAAAAAATAAAATAAAAAGAATAAAAATGTAATTTAACCAAATACAAATAAATAAGCCTAACCAGCTATCCAGTTAATACAACCACACTAAGAAAATAATTAACTTATACTTAAAATTTAATTAATTTACTAATAAACATATTGATTAAAATATTTATTTGTTGCAAGGTTAGTCATAAGACACATACTTAGAACTAGATGTATTGTGAAGTCCAAAACCGCTGTACAAATAGGATCTTTTTTGTAGGTTTGTTGTTGGTAGTTACATTGATGAGATAATTCTGAAACAATAGTGTGTCTGTAATGCAGGAAAAAATAAATGAGTATATATATAGATATTGTTGGGAGACAGAAGATATAAACATGGAACAAGATAATGTAGAAGAACACTGTAGTATAGGATTTTATTAAGAAGTCTTGGTTATAACCACATCAAATGCACACACACACACACACACACACATATACACACCACATACATATACTTGATATATCCTTCAAGCACAAGCCCTTATTTATCCATCTGGAATCGATCTAACTCTTCTACATTCTAATAATATACTTTCCTCTTGGTTAAAGACATCATGATATCATTTTGTGCATCTAATGCTGAGATCATGATTTCTAAAATCTGTTTACCACACGCATATTAAAAACTAGGAAAATTAAAGAAATGGTTTCAGGTCTGAACAGGAAAGAACAAAGTAAGTCTTGTACTCAAAGATTAAGAGGGTAAAAGAGGGTACAGATATGGTGTATAGGGCATTTGGACCTCCTAGGTGGCTCATTGGTAAAGAATCTGCCTGTCAATGCAGGAGATATAAGTTCGATCCCTGAGTCAGGAAGATTCCCTGGAGGAGGAAATGGAAACCCACTCCAGTATTCTTGCCTGGGAAATCCCATGGACAGAAGAGCCTGGCAGGCTACAATCCATGGAATTGCAAAGATTCAGACCTGGCTGAGTGACTGAGCATGGGCACCATATAGGGGATTTATTGATCTAATTTGTAAGATATAATATCTATAAGAAAAATATAGAATGGCATATTAAACTGAAAAAAATTAATGCATGTGCTCGCAGTGATGCAAGAGATAGAGAAGAAAGCATAAAAGTAGGGGGTCATCGGTCAGTCGTTAAGTTGGACTTTACAAAAGATTCAATAGGAGAAGACTAGGAGAAATCATTCATTTTAAATTAGAAAAGACTGAAATGGCATAACAGTCTAATACAATATATTAACCTTGTATCATGTATCAAATTATATGTATATATATCAAATTTTGTATACATATCGAATTATCTCTCTTTCTCTCTCTCTCTCTCTATATATATATATATCTCCATATATAAAGCTTCCCAGGTAGTGCTAGTGGTAAAGAACCTGCCTGCCAACACAGGAGATGTTAGAGACACAGGTTTGATCTCTGGGTTGAAAGATTCCCCTGGAGGAGGGCATGGCAACCCACTCTAGTATTCTTGCCTGGAGAATCCAATGGACAGAGGAGCCTGGCGGGTTATAGTCCGTAAGTTCACAGAGTTGGACATAGCTGAAGCAACTTAGTGTATACATATAAAATATTTATATGACTACTGGTGAAATTTGCATATAGGTTCTGTGTTTGATAATGTTAAGTTTGATTTTTCTGGGGCATGGTAATTGTGTTATGGTCGTATGTTCCAGACAGACATGTTGAAATATCATACAATGTGCAATTTAATTTACATTGCTTGACAAAACAGATTGCGCAAGTGTGTGGGTGTGTGTGGGTGTGTGTTGAGAAACAGATGAAGCAGATATGGCAAAATCCTGATAGTTTTTGAACATAAGGAGTATTTAGGTCTTTGTTTTACTATTCTTTTAATTTTCCTTCATGTGAAAATCTGAAAATAAAAAATCATAATTAACCTACATTATACAGAAATGTGAAAACAGGTCAATTATTATCAAGAAGTAACACAAAGAGGGAGACATATTTCCATTCTGTTTCTATATAACATAATAAAACTGCAGAATTTGAAAGAAAATGGGATCTTGAAAGATTCTAAATGAATGACAAACTACGGAAGCTGGGTAATTTACTTAAACAGACATCTCACCAACAACCAATAAAACCCCAAAAGAGTGGAACAGCATCTTCAGTGAGCTGAGATAGGTTACAGTTCTGTACCCAGCAATATGTCTTTCATGAGCATGGGTGAAAAGAGATATTTTTAAGCATACAAGCTGAGTTACACCAAAATAAGTGACTCTTTAATAAAGAAATTCTAAATATATAATTTAGGCAGAAGGAAAATGGAAAGTCAGAGATGCAAGAAGAAATTATGAGCAATGATGTTAGTAAATATGTCATTAAAGCTAAGCAAATGATGACTATATAAGACATTAATAATTTGAAATTTTGTGAAGAGAAAACAATCATCTTAGAAATTAAAAAACAAATAATAACACTGATGACAAAATTGCCTACAGCTATATGAGTAAAGTGTAGTATAAAATCATCTTTGTATAGTGTGAAAGTGGGTAACTTAATTATCCTTGTTAAGTTAAATTAGATTAACTACTGAAAGGATAGGCATAAAGCACAAACACTCAAAACCAGAGGGGAAAAACAGAAAAAAAACAAAAACAAAAACAAAAAAACCCTTGAGAAACATGAAGAAATGCAATGCCAGTGATAGACAAAGTTTGGGCAACAACGAGATTATAAACATTGGAGATTTTAGAAACCAATACAGTGTAATATTGGGAAAGGATATCTAACAGGTGGGGAAAAATAGCAATTCCAATTTGTGGATAAATATTACTTAATGAGAACTAAGGCTGAAAATATTATTGGATTTACCGATGAGATCAGAAAAATAGCGTGTTTCATAGACATAAGACTGATTAAATTTCTGTTTTCTTGAGGGAAGGGGATGACTTATCTAAGCCAGGGATAGACAAAGCTCTCATCAACTGACAGCAAAGGTGATGCCAGCCAAATCAAACTTGTGTGAAGCCCAGTTAAGCCTGAATATTAAAAGTCTTGTAACCACTTGTGCATATATGGCATTCAGTTGGTATAATTCAAATATGAGAGTGAAGACATCAAATTGTGTAAAGACAGTGGCATGTGGATTAATATCAAGGACTCTGATTCAGTGTTCCATTAAGTGTAGGGTATAGAAGAGAATCTGAAAGTTAATAACATCTTTGGAATTCTGAGATCATTTTTACACTGAGTAAGCCTTGTGAAAATCTCTGATATATGCAGTTTCATATGCATCTGTAATTTCTCCTATTTTTAATGGGTGCTGCTTTGTGATTCTTTGGAAAGGATAAGTATCATGAGACTTTGAAATCTATCAGTTGATTGCATATTTCTTGTTCAGTCAAAACTGACTCAGAATTCTAAGTGTACTAACTCTGTGCTTGAAGGGTTGATAATGAGTGATTTAATTCTGTGAATGTTATATGTGATTACAGTCTGGAAGGCTGAAACCTTTTGGTGATGGTCAATGATGCAGTAAGAAGGTTAACACAATTTGCACTGGTAATTTCTCCCTCATCTGTACATTTCAGTCAACCTTGGCCTTTATCTCTAAGGGCAAATAGAAGTGCCTGTAAACAGAAGTCCAGAGAGACAATCTGGCTTTTCCTCTTTTAATGCTTGAATTTCAGAACAAAATGTCGGTTTCCCAGGTGTCTAAGTGGTAAAGAATCCACATGCTAACCAGGAGACGTGGGTTTAATCCCCGGTTTGGGAAGATCCCCTGAAGAAGGAAATGGCAACCCACTACAGTATTCTTGCCTGGGAAATCCTATGGACAGAGGAGCCTGGTGGTCTACACTCCATGGAGATAAAAAAGAGTCGAACATGACTTAGCAACTAAACAGCCACAGCAGCAGGCCAAAATGCCAAGCAAAAGTTTTGTGACTACATCAATACTTATTTCTAGGAATAAACTAGTTTCTAGGAATAAAGGTAATGTGAATATATCAATATTGATTTCTAGGAATAAAATAGGAATGCCTGAAGGATTCTATGTATTTTTCCCTATAGTTCACACAAAATAACTGGGTATTCTGTTTTTAAAAAATATGTACCGTTTCCATCATCCTACAGCATTTCCCTTTGATGACCCCCTCTGGACTGTAAGGGCTTCCCTGATAGCTCAGTTGGTAAAGAATCTCCCGGCAATTCTTGGGCTTCCCTTATGGCTCAGCTGGTAATCCACCTGCAATGCAGGAGATCTGAGTTTGATCCCTGGGTTAGGAAGAACTCCTGGAGAAGGAGAAGTCTACCCACTATGTATTCTGGCCTGAAGAATTCCATGAACTGTATAGTCCATGGGGTCACAAGGAGTCGAACATGCCTGAGCAACTTTCACTTTCACTTTCTGGACTGTAAAATATGAAGGGTCTGGACTGCGAGTTGAGCTGATTTAATGTGTGTGTTCATCTCATTTCCATCAATAAAACAGAGCTGCTTAAATCACTGTGGGCATAGGGATTCATTCTAAGAATTATACTCTACATTAATATGGGAGCATCAGATGAGATGAAAGTCTTTAATGGAGAAACAGAAGATTAGAAAGGGAATCACTAACAGATTTGTCTAAAGCACTGCCCAGGTACACAGGTAAGACCTTGCAGTCGAATAGAAGAAACTGAACAAATCTACCACTAACCTTCTCTGGTGGTTTAGACTTTAAAAATCTGCCTGTAATGCAGGAGATGCAGATTCAGTCCCTGGGTCAGGTAAATCCCCTGTAGAAGGGAATAGCTACCTACTGTATGGTAAGTGATACCTTACCACTATCCTAAGGTAACTTGAAAGTGGTGTTTTCTGTTTCTCTTCTACCTTTCATATCTAAGTGTTCTCTTCTGATCATCTCTAACTGGAACCATAAGAAAAAGAGTATTTTGCAAATGAAAGTACCCAGTATTAGCCTGAATAAACAACTCAATGATTGGGAGTGTAAAATAGTAGACAAACTAGAAATAAAGAGATCAATAATAGTTACAGGGAAATAAGCCAGTTGTTATGTGCAAGGAGAGCAGACAGGAAATAAAAGTGTCCAGGCGGACTTCTCTGACCTGATGCTTTATGTCATGCAAGTGGGTGCATGTGGCACACAGGTAAAGAATCCACCTGTCAGTGCAAGAGATGTGGGTTTGATCCTTGGGTCTCGAAGATCCCCTGGAGAAGGAAATGGCTATCTGTCCCACTATTCTTGCCTGGAAAATTCCATAGACAGTGGAGCCTCTTGGGCTATAGTCCATGGAGTCACAAAGAGTCGGACATGACTGAACACACACACACACACACACACACACACACACACACACACACACACATGCAGCAGTGTGATCTTTTACAACAGTAGAAGATCAAGGAAAAGATTGGTTCCAAATCAGGAAAGGAGTGCGTCAAGGCTTTATATTGTCACCCTGCTTATTTAACTTATATGCAGAGTACATCATGAGAAATGCCAGGGTGGGTGAAGCACAAGCTGAAATCTAGATTACTAGGAGAAATATCAATAATCTCAGATAGGCAGATGACACCACCTTATGGCAAAAAGAGAAGAAGAACTAAAGAGCCTCTGGATGAAAGTGAAAGAAGAGAGTGAAAAAGGTGTCTTAAAACTCAACATTCAGAAAACTAAGATCATGGCATCCAGTCCCATCACTTCATGGCAAATAGATGGGGAAACGATGGAAACAGTGACAGACTTTATTTTATTGGAATCCAAAATCACTGCAGATGGTGACTGCAGCCATGAAAGTAAAAGACTCTTACTCTTTGGAAGGAAAGTTATGACCAACCTAGACAGCATATTAAAAAGCAGAGACATTACTTTGTCAACAAAGGTCCATCTAGTAAAGGGTATGGTATTTCCAGTAGTCATGTATGGATGTGAGAGTTGGACTGTGAAGAAAGCTGAGCACTAAAGAATTGATGCTTTTGAACTGTGGTGTTGGAGAAGACTCTTGAGTCTCTTGGACAGCAAGGAGATCTAGCCAGTCAATCCTAAAGGAAATCAGTCCTGAATATTCCTTGGAAGGACTGATGCTGAAGCTGAAAGTCCAATACTTTGGCCACCTAATGCAAAGACCTGACTCATTAGAAAAGACCCTGATTCTGGGAAAGAGATGGTGGGAAGAGATGGGGATGACAGAGGATGAGATATTTGTATGGCATCACCGACTTAATGGACATGAGTTTGAGTAAGCTCCAGAAGTTGGTGATGGACAGGGAAGCCTGATGTGCTGTAATCCATCAGGTCACTAAGTCAGACATGACAGAGTGACTGGACTGAACTGATTTATGCTAGGAGCCAAAGTGAAGTGAGACTTACCTCTGAGCTGATAAGTGCTCATAGATGAATGAATGTCAAATTTGCTGCAATTTTCTTTCTCCTTTCAAATATAATTAACAGGAAATTAATTTCAGAAAATTTGTGGTACTTATTAAAAAATGTAGATTTCTAGAGCTTCCTTATAGACCTAGGAATCCAAATTCTCTGGGGTTTGGATTCAAGAATCTATGTTTTTAGCAGTATGCTTAGATGTTTCTTCTTCACAATGTAGTTTGGAAACTTACACTTGTGGAATGGCTAATTTATGCCAAGCAAATGCCAAGTCCTTTAGAGTCACTGTTGTATTTCCTCACTATAACCAATGACTGAAACAGAGGCATAGAAAAATAAATTTTTAAGAAGCTAACAAATAGAAGAGATATTGCTATATTTTAGAGAAAAGAAATAATGAAGCTAGAGATGGCAAATAAATTATTTGTCACATATCTATTAAGTGATTGAGTCCATATCCAAATTTATATCGTTTTGGCTCCAAAGTATGCCCTTGGGATGTTGAATATGGTAAAAAGGCCAAGCTCACTGAATCACATACCATCCTGATAAATAAGCGTGAGCAAGATTCCTCCAGGAAGGATGAATAATATTGTTCTTGCATTAAGTTATGTCTGTGTGGATTTCTAAAAAAAAGTCCTAGAGGTTGAGATGCCTCATCCATTCCCCAAACAAGCAAGTAAGTAATAGACAAAGGAAGGGTTTGAGAAAAGATCTCCCAAGAAAAGGAGAATTTCCCCCTTGCCTTGTTTCCTGTTTCACCTCCTCCTCCCTTTCTAGCAACCTACCACACATGATGAAAAAGTCCTGCATGTGCCTTATGTCATCTTTGTGTGTCCTTAGCACTGGGGAGCATTCTCATTTCTTCTCAGGAACAAAAAAAAAAAAAACACTACATTGTTTAAATGATATTTATTTTATAGTCAATAAACAAAACTGAGTCTCTTTAACTATCTTTTTAAAAGCAGTACTGTGGACTCCCTATGGCTGAATTATTTGTATTTTTGAAGGAAAAGGTGAGTGTGAGTGAGAAAGCTGTCATCAGATTTTAACCTTAGAGGTAAACCTAGCTGTTGCTGTTGAAATGTCACCTGCAATACCTGTATTCTAATATAGTCTCTGTTATGAAGCATTACCCAGACAACTAAATTGCTGGGTACCTTTTCTATCAATCAGAGGTGGTCCAGTTGTTTTGAGTTGTCTTGGGCATTAGATAACTCTTCTCCATGAAAGATATTTTTGCAGGGGCTTGTCTTTGCATGGAGATGTAAGTTTCAGTCCCTCAACCTTTTTTTTGTTGTTATTCTATTACTATCATTCACCAAATGATGGTAAAGCTATCTTTCTTCCCATGTCTTGCTGAATTCCTGCTAAGACTGACAAGACAAAATTTGTAAAATAGCTTTGAAGATATGTAGAATTATGTATATTTTATGGTGTGCACACAGGAAAGCACTCTTCCATCAGCAACAGTTTCATTGGTTCCAATATCTCAAATCTGGATGCTTTTTACTCTCTCTCCTAGCCCAAGCCATCATGGCTCATTGGCTCACTAATAGGATTCTAAATGGTCTCCTTTTGTCCTGCCTGCTTCAAGAGCCCATTACCTATTCAGAGTAATTGAGATGCTGTCCTTCCCTTGCATGAGAATGTATCAGTACAAATCTCACCATGGCTTCAAGGCCTTATGTGGTTTATCCTCACCTGTTTTTTCAGGTCATTTCTCCTACCAGTGTCCCTTTAGTTTTCTATGTTACAACATCACAAACTTGCTTTTGTATCTTCACATGTGTCCAGCTCATGCCTACTTTCATCTTTGCTCCTCTCATTTTGTTCAAATATTACCTCTTCAGAGAAACTTTAAACCACCCTAAATCGATTAGCATAAACTCCTTCCCACTCCCATTGTCCTCCTTTATTGTCTTCATAGTACTTCAGTTCAGTTCAATCGCTCAGTTGTGTCTGACTCCTTGTGATCCCATAGTCTGCAGCGCGCCAGGCTTCCCTGACCATCACGAGCTACCAGAGCTTGCTCAAACTCATGTCTGTCAAGTCAGTGATATCATCCAACCATGTCATCCTCTGTCTTCCCCTTCTCCTTTTGCCTTCAATCTTTCCCAGCATCAGGGTCTTTTCAAGTGAGTCAGTTCTTCACATCAGGTGGCCAAAGTATTGGAGTTTCAGCTTCAACATCAGTGCTTCCAATGAATATTCAGGACTGATTACCTTTAGGATTGACTGATTTGATCTCCTTGCAGTCCAAGGGACTCTGAAGAGTCTCCTCCACCAAAATTCAAAAGCATCAGTTCTTCAGTGCTCAGCTTTCTTTATAATCTAACTCACATCCATACATGACTACTGGAAACACCACTAGCTTTGACTAGACAGACCTTTGTTGGCAAAGTAATGTCTCTGCTTTTTAATATGCTGTCTAGGTTTGCCATAGTTTTTCTTCCAAGGAGCAAGTGTCTTTTAATTTCATGGCTGCAGTCACCATCTGCTGTGATTTTGGAGCCCCCTCAAAATAATGTCTGTCACTGTTTCCACTTTTCTCTATTTGCAATGAAGTGATGGGATCAGATGCCATGATCTTAGTTTTCTGAATGTTGAGTTTTAAGCCAGCTTTTTCATGCTCCTCTTTCACTTTTATCAAGAGGCTCTTTAGTTCTTCTTCACTTTCTGCCATAAAGGTGGTGTCATCTGCATATCTGAGGTTATTGATATTTCTCCCCATAATCTTGATTGCAGCTTGTGCTTCATCCAGCCTGGTATTTCCCATGATGTACTCTGCATATAAATTAAGTAGTGCTTAACTTATGAATTTATGAACTTAAATTCATAGTACTTAACACTATCTAAATTTATTCACTTACCACTTTGTATATTCATTATTAATTTCCTGCTACTAAAGTATAAACACAATAAGAGTAACACCTTTTATCTGTATCCCTAGTTCCTAGAAGAGTGTGTGTCACATCCTGGGTTCAGTGCACAAGCTGAATAAGTCAGTAAATCAATGGGAGAGACTTGCATGTGTTAAGCTCAGTGACTGGTCAGATTCAGGGAAATTATGGGATGTGGGTGGCTCCAGTGGATACCCTTTTTTACATCATTCCACATATCATAGTTTCACAAAGCATCATGCTTTTCAGCCACAGAGTCTGAAATAATGAAACAGAGCATACTAGTTGGCTGTGGAACCGCTTCTCCCTTAGGGGCATGGGGTAATGAGAAGAAAGTTCATGCACAATTTAAGTTGATCACTTAAAAATAATCCTCTCCAGGACACAGACAGAGGATGAAAAGGGCATCAGGTTCTAAGTCATTGGCTTTGCAGTTGTTAGATAAAATGATTATAAATATGTTATTTGCAAGTTACATTTATTAAAACTCTAATAAAAATATATTTTCTGTTTTCAAGATAGACACAAACTTAAACAGAAATGAGGCAGTGCCTCTTAAGTACAATTTGATGATGTTTATTTAATACATAAGACACTGTGATATTTAGTTGTACAGGTTAATTTGACTGGGACATTGTGCCCAGAAACCTGGTCAAACATTCACATTATTGTGGATATTTCTGTGAAGATATATTTTGTTTTGTTTTGTTTTTTGTTTTGGATGAGATTAATCAGTGGACTTTAAGAAGATAGAGTGTTCGCCATGATGTAGGTAGGCCTCATCCAATCTGCTAAAGCCCTGATGGAACAAAAACCGACCTCCTCTGAACAGGAAATAATTCTGCACGCCAACTGCCTTTGGACTTCAAATGCATCTCTTCCCCCAAACAGCCAGTTCATCAGATTTTGGACTTGCCAGGCCTCTACAATCATACGAGCCAATTCCTTAAAATAAATATGTCATTAATAGAATGTTGGAAAAATAAACACATTTTATTACCATCCTGCTGGTTCTGTTTTTGTGAAGAACACTAACTAATACAGATATATTAAGGTTATGTGTTTAAAATATACTTTTGAGGAAAGTTTATATAACCTGTCCAGATATTTATTTGGTTATTCATTCAGTTAAATATATAAGCTGTATCTGTAACTTCAGAAAGCTTATTAGTACATTGCTATTAAGAATCAAAAGATGATATATAATATGAAATTGAAATATGAATCATTCAAATTATTTAACATAAATTAAAAGAAAATGAAGGAATAAACTCAACTTAATTCATTTCCTCTGATTCAGCAATTAAAGTCAGTCTTGGCCCTAGCAATAAAGTTATCTGAAGAAAAGGTAGAAAGAGCACATATGACATTAGTATTCAGTGTAAATGATGGCCATAGTAGGCTAAAATTATATAAGCTGTTATAATACGTAGAACTCATCACTCTGGTTCAAAGTTACGCTGAGCATAATTTTTCTTCTTAATTGCTCAGGACACTCCACTGTGACACTGGCTTCTTTGGCTGCATAGAGAATTTAAAGAATCAACTCATTGTACTTTATGGTTAACATGATTGCTAATAATGAACAGTAATAGCATGAAAATTTGCAGAGAGACAGTAAAATGGAAAGTTCAAGGAGTCCATGTGTGCAGATTGTAAAATACATATTCTGCACAAAAAGTTGAAAAGGGAAATAAAGATAAACCCATGATATGGTGACTTAATACAAAAGGTAACGTATCTGACTTAGAATATTGAACAATATTGGGGCATAGGACACATATGAAATTATATCAATAGAATTATTCTCTAAGGCCCTTTATAAGTTGCAAGAATTACTTGTAATTATTGATTTTGCTTGCAAATGTATCTATATTCAGCATACTTCTAGAAAGCTGATTCACAAGGTTTCATTGTTTTTCTTCCCCATGAAATATCTTAAGTCTTGTCCGCAGGTCTTTGTATTTGTTAAGGGAAGCTTTAACTTCGTAAATACTTGAGTCTTTATGAAAGTATAAATACTTGGTGCATATGAGTTCCTACTATGTGCCAGATACTGAGGGATCTAGTCAGTTATTTTGTCCATGTTCACAGTTAACTTTGGGCAAGGCAAGTCATCTTCTGAACACTCTAGCTTGGAATATTTGGTGAAAAAATACTTTGGAAGTCTACTTAAAGCTTCTTCACATAGTTCTTGTGCTCATCTTTGTCAATATTCTCCTGTTCTTATCATAATCACTGATATAGTCAGCACCTAACTGGCCAAAAAGGTCAGTTGATTTTGATTCTCTGCAATATACTTAACATTTCTAAATCCAGTTCCACCCTGTAAACCAGCTGTGGTTAACCATCCCATAAATCACAAAACTTTCCATGTCTTTTGTTGTTCATTCACCCAGTTGTGTCCAACTCTTTGCAACCCCATGGATTGTAGCACGCCAGGCCTCCCTGTCCCTCACCCTCTCTTGAAGTTTGCCCAATGCATGTCCGTTGCACTGGTGATGCCATCCAGCCATCTCATCTTCTGATGCCCTCTTCTCCTTCTGCCTTCAATTTTTCACAGCATCAGAGACTTTTTCAATGAGTAGGCTGTTTGCATCAGAGGATCAAAATACTGGAGCTTCAATTTCAGTATCAGTCCTTCCAGTGACTATCCAGGATTGATTTCTCTTAAGATTGTTTGATTTGATCTCCTTACTACCCAAGAGACTTTCAGGAGTCTTCTCTAGCACCACAGTTCAAAGTCATCAATTCTTTGGCATTCTGCCTTTTTTACGGTCCAGCTCTCACAGCCATGCATGACCACTGTGAAGACCTTAGCTTTGACTATATGGACCTTTGTCAGCTGAGTAATGTCTCTAATTTTTAACACAGTGTCTAAGTTTGTCATTACTTTCCTGCCAAGAGGCAATCGTCTTCTGATTTCATGGCTGCAGTCATCATCCATACTGATTTTAGAGCCCAAGGAGAGGAAATCTATCACTACTTCCATATTTCCCCCTTCTATTTGCCATGAAGTAATGGGGCCGGATGCCATGATCTTAGTTGTTTTAATATTTAGTTTTATGCCAGCTCTAGGTTACCAAGTCTAACCTACAGGAAAACCATATTCTTGGTTGGCTATTTATTGAATAGGAGTGATTATGTGGGGTTGAGTTTGACAGCCAGCATAAGTCCTCATAATTTAATGCAATTTATGTAATTATGTATATTTAAACACAAATGTGTCAAACAACACAGTTGGGTTCAATATTTATTTATGATAGTGAACAAGTCAGATTTCAAAGGCAAACTGCACAGGACTTTCAGAATTTGGGGGCTTACAGCTTTGTCCCTCTTACTTAAATGTTCACCTTGGTGTTGCTGTGAAAATTATCCTATAACAGAGTCAAATGGGAAGCCTAGATACAGGGTATTGAATCTAGAAGTGTCCTGAGGATTGATACTGCTTTGAAGTATTAAACTCTTTTATGAAAGCCCACCTTTCAGATGTATTTTGCAACTAATTAGTTACCAACTAAATTGAAAATGTTAAGTTCTAAAAGAAAGATGATAATTTTCAATTTGTTTGGAAATTTAGTAGATCTGATAAACATTCTTCATAAGACACAGGGTGAGAATGTGTCTATGTGTGGTTGTTATGTGTCCAAGTATTTAATATTCATTTAAATATTTCCTTTGCCTACCTCAACTGTTAAAAGAATATCATGTCAGTGGCTATAATGAAAAGATGTTCAAGCAGGATGTTGAATGACTGACAGTGTCTGTAATTGGATACATATGAAAGGAATTGAATGGACAAAAACTGGGAGTGGGAAGGTGATAGGAAGTTTGAAGTAACTGAGCATATGTTGGAAATGGTAACCAGAGCAGTATAGGGTAATCTTTCTCAAAAAAAGATCAAGTTGGATGAGAAGACTGGTGCTTGGCTTTCAGTTCAGTTCAGTCACTCAGTTGTGTCTGACTCTTTGTGACCCCATGAATCGCAGCACACCAGGCCTTCTTGTCCATCACCAACTCCCAGAATTCACTCAAATTCATGTACATTAAGTCGGTAATGCCATCCAGCCATCTCATCCTCTGTTGTCCCCTTCTCATCCTGGCCCCAATCCTTCCCAGAATCAGGGTCTTTTCCAATGAGTCAACTCTTTGCATGAGGTGGCCAAAGTACTGGAATTTCAGCTTTAGCATCAGTCCTTCCAGCAAACAGCCAGGACTGATCTCCTTTAGGATGGACTGCTTGGACCTCCTTGCAGTCCAAGGGACTCTCAAGAGTCTTCTCCAACACCACAGTTCAAAAGCATCAGTTCTTCAGCACTCAGCTTTCTTCACAGTCCAACTCTCACTTCCATACATGACTACTGGAAAAACTATAGCCTTGACTAGACGGACCTTTGTTGGCAAAGTAAAGTCTCTGCTTTTCAATATGCTATCTAGGTTGGTCATAACTTTCCTTCCAAGGAGTAAGCGTCTTTTAATTTCATGGCTGCAATCACCATCTGCAGTGATTTTGGAGCACAGAGAATAAAGTCTGACACTGTTTCTACTGTTTCCCCATCGATTTGCCATGAAGTGATGGGACCAGATGCCGTGATCTTCATTTTCTGAATGTTGAGCTTTAAGCCAACTTTTTTACTCTCCTCTTTCACTTTCATCAAGAGGCTTTTTAGTCCCTCTTCACTTTCTGCCATAAAGGTGGTGTCATCTGCATATCTGAGGTTATTGATATTTCTCCCGGCAATCTTGATTCCAGTTTGTGCTTCCTCCAGCCCAGAGTTTCTCATGATGTACTCTGCTGCTGCTGCTAAGTCGCTTCAGTCATGTCCAACTCTGTGTGACCCCATAGATGGCAGCCCACCCGACTCCCCCATCACTGGGATTCTCCAGGCAACAACACTGCATGTGTTAAATAAGCAGAGTGACAATATGCAGCCTTGACGTATGCCTTTTCCTATTTGGAACCAGTCTGTTGTTCCATGTCCAGTTCTAACTGTTGCTTCCTCACCCTCATACAGGTTTCTCAGGAGGCAGGTCAAGTGGTCTGGTATTCCCATCTCTTTTAGAATTTTCCACAGTTTATTGTGATCCACACAGTCAAAGGCTTTGGCATAGTCAATAAAGCAGAAATAGATGTTTTTCTGGAACTCTCTTGCTTTTTTGATGATCCAGTGGATGTTGGCAATTTGATCTCTGGTTCTTCTGCCTTTTCTAAAACCAGGTTGAAAATTTGGAAATTCATGATTCACATATTGCTGAAGGCTGGCTTGGAGAATTTTGAGCATTACTTTACTAATGTGTGAGATGAATGCAATTGTGCGGTAGTTTGAGTATTCTTTGACACTGTTTTTCTTCGTAACTTGGGTAAGGATGTGGCTAAATACATCCAGTGAAAACTCTTATCACTTTTATCCTATGATAAGAAGGAAGAGCTTATTTTATGCTGTTACTTTGTATCAGCAGAGAATTAGCCAGGGAGCTCCTTCCCTGCAGTGTAGCTTACTTACCAAGAGAAATAAAAGGTTTCTCACTTAAGGGATCGTGAGAAGCATCCATCAGAGCAGGCAGAATGGTGAGCCTTTATGATTCCTTTATTTAAAAGTAATCCATTAGAATTTTGGTCTTCCCACATGGCTCAGTGGTAAAGAATCCACGTGCCAACCAGTAGACGTAGGTTTGACCCGTGGGTCAGAAAGATCCTCTGGAGAAGGAAATGGCAACCCACTCCAATATTCTTTTCTGGGAAATTCCATGGAGAGAGGAGCCTGGCAGGCTGCAATCCATGGGGTCACAAAAGGGTCAGACATGACTTAGCGACTGAACAACAGCAGTAATTAGAACTTTGTGCGACCTAGACTGTCCTAATTAATTTACATTAGTTTTACCATGAGAGGGGAGAATATGTATGAGAACTTATTAAAGAGTGAGATGAGAGTTCACAGATTAATGGAGTAGAGATTCCAACCCAGTTGGAAAGCAAATAATAATTGAAATCATATGGAGGATCCTCACCATTCATCTTTGTTTCCTTAGCACCTACCAAGTGTAGAATGAGCCAAGTTTAAAAGATTAATGGCTTAGAGACACCAACCCAGTTGGAAAGCAAAGCAGTAATTAAGACCAGGCAGAGGGACTAGCAGAGAAGAGTTCATATTGTTATGATTATTCTCCTAAAAATGTATCTTTCCAGCACTGATGGTAAGAGAAGAGTAAAACCTAGAGAGAATTCAGTGGCATGGGGAGAGAAGAGAGGAAATGATACAACAGCAATAATAAGAATATTAATGGCAGGAAATAATGTATCTTCCCTTGGAATCATTAGTGAATTAAAGTTTAAAATGACCGAATGATTTGGTCAAATATTTAATATAAATGAGAGGAATTATTCTTATGTTCCTTATTCTGAGTTCATTAACAACCAAAGGGATTTTAATAGACTTTGACAGAATTAAGTGACAACCAACAAAATAAGATAGGAGTTCATCATGGAGAATATTATATTTTGTGGTAATATTAACTTTGCAAAAGACACTTTTGAAACTATAGCTTTAGAAAGATGGTAATGATAACCCTGTATGCAAGACAGCAAAAGAGACACAGATGTATAGAACAGTCTTTTGGACTCTGTGGGAGAGGGAGAGGGAGAGGGTGGGATGATTTGGGAGAATGGCATTGAAACATGTATAATATCATATAAGAAATGAATCACCAGTCTAGGTTTGATGCAGGGTGCAGGATGCTTGGGGCTGGTGCACTGGGATGACCTGGAGGGATGGTGTGGGGACGGAGGTGGGAGGGGGGTTTGGGATTGGGAGCACATGTACACCCGTGGCAGATTCATGCTGATGTGTGGCAAAACCAATACAACATTGTAAAGTAAAAACAAAATTAATAATAATAAATTTAAAAAGTAGAAACTACAGCTTAAAATTTCCTATGTTTTGGTTTTTAAATCTTTATTCCTTCTTCAAAATGGTCTACATATAGAAACATGATGGGCAGGGAGTCATTGATCAATGTCCTATAAATTTTTTCATCCTTTTATATTACCTTTTAAAATAAGATTATGATTCTTTTAGACTACTTTAAAATAATATTTGAGGTTAACAATGTTCTGCTTTCAATGGTAAAAAAGGAGGGAATTCAATTAAATTTTACATTCCCTCACCACATGGATTTTTAAGTCCTGTGTACTTACTTTATGTACTTACTATGTTTTATGCTCTATACTATTTAATTTGAATGAAACTGTGCCTCATATTTTCAGAGTATATATTCTTTAGTTATTCATATTAGTTCAAACAGTGAGAAAATAAATATACCTCCACTTTCTTCCTGCACATTGGCTTCTAACCAGCCACAGATTTTGTTTCCAGCCTTAATACTTACAAAAAAGCTGATTGCTATTAATGTTAGCTGGCAAATAACACATTTTCTCCAGTATGGAAGAACTAAAACATATTTTTGTTCTCAATATGTCAAATGTATAAATTCAGTGAATTTCTGATTTGTTGGCAGAAAGCAAGACTAAAAAGCAATGTGTGATATTTTCCTGTGGTCTCTACTAATTTGGCACAAATAGTTTCTATATTAAAAATGATACTCAACTTCTTTGATGGCCTTACTTTGAGATTTTAAACCAAAAGATCTTAACCATATAGAATTTCAGTCACTGGGGTGTTTTTTTCAGAGGTATTTGTTATGAGAAAGTACCTTTTATTCACTTCAGCTAGAATCTATGTACTGGATTTCCTATTAATGTTATTTATTTCAAGGAACATCTTAACTGAGTAACTTTTTATGACATGACAACTTTAATCTCCTCATTCTTGAAAAATATGGGTCACAACAAAGGTACATGCTAGTGTGGGGTGGTGAGCGGTAAGGCACTTGGCATTTTGTAAGGATAATTGTATTTTTACAGTTTTTTAAATAATTAAAGTGTTGATTTGTCAAGATTATGACTATAGTTTCTCTTTTTAATTCATTATACATATTACTTCCAAAGCAATTGTTCTGTCTCATATATTCTGGCTGAAAAAAAATATATACAGTATCTCTGTACTATTTTCAGAATTTTTTTTTTTTTTTTTCTTACAAGAGTACACTGGTCCTTTGCATCATTGCCCCTGCTTGGCTCCCAGCCTCATCTGCTCTCCTCTCACCATGATGACTCCTGCTCTTAGCAATGGTGGTACAGAGTCATCCTCACAAACTCCCCTGATAGAAAGCCCTATTCCACCATCTATTGTACTGTGTCAACACCCAGAAAATTCATCCAGTTTTGTAAAGGATTTTCATGGTTTTCATTTATCTTACAGATGATTAGAAACTTGAGGTTAGGTCCTGAGTCTTGTCTATCTCTGTATCCCCCATCACTTAGCAGTAAATAGGGATAAAACTTTTTTTTTGAAATAAGAAATGAAGGGACAGCACAAGTTTATATAAACAAGAGAACAAAAGAAGCAAGCCAACAAAACAGTACTGATTCACTCAACCCTATTTGCATAATAGAAGTTGACATCTGAATTAGTCTTTTTAGTTGTTAAATTGGAAGAAAATTAATGATCCTGAAAATGAAAGGTAGGGTGTCACATTATCAGCATTCTTAGAATATAACTAGGAACTTTCATTCCTTCTGTTGTCCTCTTTTCCTTTTCAGCTCTGAATTATCTTCTAAAATGGTTCACCCAAGTAGAAAGTTAATTAATTTTTATTAAGCAGTTAAAGGAATAAAAGTAATTTTCATTTCCTAGTCAAAGAATTGGAAAGAGAGAAACTGATTTCTTAGAAATGACTATCTTAGAGGCCAAAAGTTTGCCTACATATAGCAAGGTCAAACAGAGAAGGCAATGGCAACCCACTCCAGTACTCTTGCCTGGAAAATCCCATGGACGAAGGAGCGTGGTAGGCTGCAGTCCATGGGGTCACTAGGAGTTGGAAACGACTGAGCTTCTTCACTTTGACTTTTCACTTTTATTCATTGGAGAAGGAAATGGCAACTCACTCCAGTGTTCTTGCCTGGAGAATCCCAGGAACAGGGGAGCCTGGTGGGCTGCCATCTCTGGTGTCGCTCAGAGTCGAACATGACTGAAGCAACTTAGCAGCAGCAGCAGCAAGGTCAAAAGGATGAATATGATCGGAATATTACATGGGTAATGCAACATGTCTGTCAATGTGGAGAGATATATCTCCACATCAACTTTGATCACATGATGTAGGGAATTTTTGTTGTTGTTTAGTTGCTAAGTTGTATCTGACTCTTATGACCCCATAGATTGTAGCCCATCAGGCTCCTCTGTCCATGAGATTTCCCAGGCAAAAATACTGAAATGGATTGCCATTTCCTGGGTCAGGGGTTCTTCCTGACCCAGGAATTGAACCCACAGATCCTGCCTCATCTCCTGCACTGCAGAAAGATTCTTTACCTCTGGGCCACTGGGGAAGCCCAAGGGATTAGTAGAGAGAGATGGCCTATTCCTTTAATCATATTCTCTAGCTTCCATTTTGCTGTAAAGAGAATGAGTAAATAACTTCCATGGTTGAACAGCTTTTTTTGTTTGTTTCTTATATTTATTTTAGTTGGAGGATAATTGCTTTACAATATTGTGGTGGTTTCTTCTGTACATCCACATGAATCAGCCATAAGTATACAAATGTCTCCTCCCTCATGAACCTCCCTTCCACCACCTACCCTATCCCACCCCTCTAGGTTGTCACACAGCACTGGGTTTGAGC
The DNA here is from genome assembly GCF_023091745.1 of Budorcas taxicolor. Lineage (NCBI taxonomy): Eukaryota > Metazoa > Chordata > Mammalia > Artiodactyla > Bovidae > Budorcas > Budorcas taxicolor. Next base: position 111,862,813 of record NC_068911.1, read on the forward strand.
TCCCTGAGTCATACAGCAAATTCTCACTGCCTATCTGTTTTACATATGATACTGTATATGTTTTATGCTACGCTCTCAATTCATCCCACCCTCTCCTTACCCCACTGTGTCCACAAGTCTTGAACAGATTTTTAAATTTTGCAGATTTTTAATCTTTCTACAGACAAATAGTGGCATACTTTACTCTTCAAGCTAACAGAGTTAAACTGAATTGGATTTCACCATTTCACTAGCTATAACAAGTAATGGTCATTTCTTAAAGCCTCTAAGGAGTACATCAATGACAGCTACAGCTGAAGAGCACACCATAATACTCAGAAATACATAAATTTAAAATCTGGACCCCATAATTGGCTTGTTCCATGATGTTGGATAATTTAATTTTCATCTTTAAGGTCTGATTTTCTCAGTTATAAAATTGGAGTCTTTTGATGATATAATAAGTAATAAAAATAACTAATATAAACTGAGTACTTAGTACATGCCAGTCATTTTTCTAGGTGCTTTATACAAATTAATGTATTTAAACAATACTGATAATTTATTATTTATATACAATTATTATACCCATTTTACAGAAGAAGAAACTGAGAACCAAGTAAATGATAAATTATTTGGTATATTAAGTATATTGCACAGGGCCTGATACATAGTGAGCAACAAATAACTGGAAATGGATGCTGCTTATTTCTATTATTCATATGTCATTTATATTCGTACATGTGAAGACAGGTAAGTAGATCGCTAGGAGAGAGAGAAGAGATTGAGAGAGACAGAGAGATTCATTGTAAGGCAATTATATTGACACTGAGGAGTCCAACAACTGCAGTCCCCAAGCTCAAGACCCAAAGGAGACTATCAGTTCAGTTCAGTGCAGTCGTTCAGTTGTGTCTGACTCTTTGCAACCCCATGAATCGCAGCACACCAGGCCTCCCTGTCCATCACCAACTCCCAGAGTTCACTCAGACTCATGTCCATCGAGTCACTGATGCCATCCAGCCATCTCATCCTCGGTCATCCCCTTCTCCTCCTGCCCCCAATCCCTCCCAGCATCAGAGTCTTTTCCAAAGAGTCAACTCTTCGCATGAGGTGGCCAAAGTACTGGAGTTTCAAGCTCAGCATCATTCCTTCCAAAGAAATCCCAGGGCTGATCTCCTTCAGAATGGACTGGTTGGATCTCTTTGCAGTCCAAGGGACTCTCAAGAGTCTTCTCGAACACCACAGTTCAAAAGAATCAATTCTTTAGCACTCAGCTTTCTTCACAGTCCAACTGTCACATCCATACATGACCACTCAAAAACCTTGACTAGACGGACCTTTGGTGGCAAAGTAATGTCTCTGCTTTTCAACATGCTGTCTAGGTTGCTCATAACTTTTCTTCCAAGGAGTAAGCGTCTTTTACTTTCATGGCTGCAGTCACCATCTTCAGTGATTTTGGAGCTCCAGAAAATAAAGTCTGACACGTTCCACTGTTTCCCTGTCTATTTTGCATGAAGTGATGGGACAAGATGCCATGATCTTCGTTTTCTGAATGTTGAGCTTTAAGCTAACTTTTTTACTCTTATAGTTCTAATCTGAATCCAAAGGTCTGAGCACTGGGAAAGTCAATGGTTCTAGTCCTAACCTGAATCAAAAGGCAGGAGAAGAGCAATGTCCCAGTTTGAGAATAGTCAGGCAGAGATATAAAATTCTTTCTTATTCTGCTTTTTGTTCTATTCAGGCCTTCAGTGGATTGGATGAGTTTCACCCACAGTGAAGCAGGCAATCTGCTTTACTCATTCTATTGATTCAAACTTTGATCTCTTCCAGAAACACCCTCACAGACACACTCAGACTGTTTAACCAAAGATCTGAGCACCTATGGGCCAGTCAAGTTGACACAAAAGATTGACCATCATGGTAAATTTCAAAGGAGGCAAATATTTGTGGAATCACTTAAAAATGAATTCTTAAACTGAAGGTTATAATTTCATTTTACGAATGGAAGCATAAATGAAGGTGGAGTCTGGTCCACACTTCACACACAATAAACATTTTATTCAGTGAATGAATCTTCCCTTAGAGGTGGATATGCTAAATTTAGAACAGTGTTGCAAATAATTGAAAGAACAAAGTACAAAGGAAGGTCCAAATAGAAGATAATTTAGGAAAAGCAGAGCAAATGAAATGGTGGCAAAGGATATATCCACATATCTCAAGTAACTAAGGTATTTACATAGGTATTGGTGTTAGGAATTAGACAACTGGACAAAACATGAAGTAGAATTTGTCTAATTGAAGTTGAAAAAATATTTTAAAAATTATTCTTGGAGTAATGATGACTATACAGAAAAAATATAAAAACATAGCTTCTTCTGTTGGGCCCTATATCAATCTATCCTCATTAGTACCAGTAGTTTACTTTTAAAACTGTAACTGTAATTCACATACTTAAAAATATCTTAGGGAGTCCCTACTATCTAAATGGAATTCAAACTCCTTTGTATACCATAGATTCTCCTAACATTTTGCCTAACTTTTCATTTGCAGTCTCATTTCTTTCCACTGCTCCTTCTGGTACACTAAATTCTATCTACAGTTAACTACTTATACTCCTTCTCTTGTCTAAATGACTCCATATCCCCTTTTTCAGCTGATGAGCCCTGCTTCTTGAAAAGCGAGTTTATGACGGTAGCAACAATAATGGGAATGACAATGTAATGGGAAAGAAGAAGTAGGTAATGGAGATTATAGCTCTCTTTTATTGATTATTTCTGGCCAAGTCTTTTAAGGAACATCTTGACTGTGTTATTTCATTTAATTTTTACAACAAATCTTGGTTCAGTTATTCATAGATTATTGTTGTGGGAATTATAGCTTAGAGAGATTGAGGGCCCTGCTCAAGGTCATCCACTTAATAAGAATAGCTTTAATTTAGTCTGAACATCAAGCCCACACAGCAAAATATCAAAATGGCTTTTGTAAAAATCTTCTTATTAATAATAAAATTTTAAAATTCATAAAGTTCTCTAGTATGTTGTTTTTTATATTGTATTTTTATAAGAATTATTTACACATCAGACTGCTTAGTTGATTTGATTTCCTTAAGCTGAGAAAGGAGTTCCATCAGTCTGGTTGCCCCTTGCCTTGCACAGTGTTAGGTTCATCATAAGTAATTTATAATCTTTTATTAATAAAAACAAATATAAAAATTCTAAATATACCCAAATGAAGGCCTACAACCCCAATAGTAAAAATAAGAAATCAAAGCAAATTGCCTTTGCTATTTTAAATGTTAGGAGAGATAAAGTCTTATTAAAATTCCCCTCCACTGGGATGTCAACAGATAAACACACTGGACGAAAATAAGCACAAAGCTTAATTATTTCACTTAATTATTATTTGTGGAAGTTCTTTGGAAAGAGAAGTATAAAAGGATACAAAAAAAGGAAGATCAAGAAATATGCCAAATTGGCACTAATTTCCTAAGCAAACAGAATAATCTATAAAAAAAAATCATTGTTTGGGGGTAGGAGTTGTTCTTGTTTCAGTCACAAAAAAGCATGTAAATTATAATTTGTTTTAAAATAATTCTGTCATGGGGAACTCAATATGCTTCTTCCTATATTAAAAAAAATGAATTTCTTGTGTGGCTGCCCATTATGTGGAAGGATAATGATCTTTGTTGCTTATAGACTGATCAATAGCTTTCAGTCCCAGTGTGCAACCTCTCTGTCACCATCAAGACAGCAGAGGGCAAAAGAGATGCAATAAATGCTAGCACAGGGCAAGATGAAGTAGCAGATAGACTCACTAGAGTAATTATCAGGGGTAGAGAATTCCATCTCCCAAAACGAATTCCTACAACTGTAACCTTTTGATTGGATTTCTTCATGGAATTCAGCCTGACTTATTATTTTAAAAAATTGTGCCTTTGTTTCTAGTTTTCCTTGTTTTTTACAGAATTTCTTTGTAAATATTCTCTATGAGTAAATATTTGGAGAGCAATTAATGCATTTTTTCTTTTTTTTTTTTTTCATCTTCACCCTATGGTCAATTTGTAAATACATTCAACTGTAGATAGATAAATGCTATTTATAAATTTCAAGTTCAACTTGAAATTTAAATCTCCTTATCCTTTTTACTAAAATATACATTGTCATTGTGTAATATTTGTAGCATCCCACATATATAACTTCTGTACCATTTTTAATTATAAGCATTTGGCTAAATAAGCACAGTTATCATTGAGATTCTGGGACTCAAATTTGAAATGACTGAGTACACCCATAATGTGTACTCTTTGTGTGCTACTTGCTAAAAAGTACTTCTAAATAATGTACATGTATCAGAATAAAACAAAATTTTTGGTGTTAATTAGGGAATAGCAGGTCCTTTAGAAAACTTTTTGTAACAAATGATGCAAAAGTTAAATCATACTAAATAAATTTTGAATCTGTGAAAGTCACAATTTGTGTTTACTCATCCATGATATTTATTTACATCTTGTCTACTCTATCCTCTGTTTCCTTCTAGATGACTCTACTGGGTGAGTGGTTCAGATACCTATCAAGTCATATGGATCCATGACCTTTTTCTATAACTTTGGTTCTTTCAAATTCTTGTCTTTACTTAAATCAATAACAAAATAAATGAATTTATAAACCATTAAGAGGTTGGTCATATACTTGTTCAACATCTTCCTACTGAGTTGATTCTGTTTTTCAGAGAGTTAGTGCTTTCTTCAAGACAAATAAATTTTTGGGGGAAGACTGGGAGAGAAGACTGAAAGATAGAGTTGGTGACAGGTCTTAGTTACTATGGGAGATTCAGTAAGATTATAATGCATTCCCAGATACTATTCATATTTGAATTACTTTTTTAAACTCTCACGTTTAAAATTTGGAGCTTACTGGTTTTTTTTTTTTTTTTTTTTCAAATTCTGGGGGGATAAATACTGGAGGCTGAAGCAACTTTGGAATATTACTAATATTTGACATGAAGATGTGAATATATGAAAGAACTTTTATATCTTAGCATAGAAAAGGAGAAAGACAAAACTGTGTGTAAGAGAGAAAAATTATAAATTCTAGTTAGGAATTAGTCTTCATTTGGTTTCATCTCAATATCATAAAAAATGCCTATTCATGATTAGAACTGCTCATATTTAAAATTCAGATAATATAGAATAATATAAAGAAGAAATTATAAATTAATTGAAATGCCATTAGTTGAAGAAAATCACAGTATACTTGTCATATATTCCACAAGAACATACATAAAATGTGTTAAAACATAACATCTTGACATGCTTATTATTTATCTTATAGAAATATAATCATTCTATATAAAATTTATAAAATGTCTTCATATAATTTATTATGACTATGATAAAAATGGCAGAATTATCTTAAATTATAAAATTAAATTAACACTTTTGCTCCTATCAGCATTGAAACATAATTATATATCAGAAATAAATTTAAGGTAAACCTCTTTCATTTGTTAAAATTAAAAATGTATAAACCTAAAAGTAGATATAGAATGATGGTAGCAATAAATTTCCTCAAAAGGTTATATGCAAACCTAATTAATTGATGATGAAATTAAAGAAATGTCTCATGACTTTAAAACCAGCCATTTCACAGTTGTGCAATCATGTGTCAAGTTCAGTGCTTATTGCAATATGTGGCTCAAAATAAGAGTTCAGTTCAGTTCAGTTCAGTCGCTCAGTCGTGTCCAACTCTGCGACCCCATGAATCGCAGCAAGCCAGGCCTCCCTGTCCATCACCAACTCCCAGAGTTCACTCAGACTCATGTCCATCGAGTCAGTGATGCCATCCAGCCATCTCATCCTCTGTCGTCCCCTTCTCCTCCTGCCCCCAATCCCTCCCAGCATCAGAGTCTTTTCCAATGAGTCAACTCTTCGCATGAGGAGGCCAAAGTACTGGAGTTTCAGCCTTAGCATCATTCTTTCCAAAGGAATCCCAGGGCTGATCTCCTTCAGAATGGACTGGTTGGATCTCCTTGCAGTCCAAGGGACTCTCAAGAGTCCTCTCCAACAGCACAGTTCAAAAGCATCAATTCTTCGGCGCTCAGCCTTCTTCACAGTTCAACTCTCACATCCATACATGACCACAGGAAAAACCATAGCCTTGACTAAACGGACCTTATTCTTTATTACTCTCTCCTTTCTCTCAACCTGGTCCATTTGCTTGGCTTTTCTCCATTCTTTCTTGAATTCTCAGCAACTATGATGTGGATTCCCATTAATGATTACTTTTAGAAGTTCTTAAGTGTTTAAAGCTGTTTTGGAGCACCCTGAATGCTTGGAAGTTATATAATCATAAGACTTAAAAAGCGATAGTTATATTTACATTTACGTAATGAAAATGAAATGTCCTTTCCACATTACTGGCTACTAGCAATAAACAGCATTTGAAATTCTCTCAGAGAATTTAAACATTTATGTCTAATGTGTTTGAAAAGGATTCTTGTTTAGTGGATCTCAGTAGAGCATATGTTCATGTTCCTCTTTTTTCTTTCAATATTTAAGGCATTATCTGTGATATCTAAATTAGATCCAAAATAATAACACTAATGACTTTTTTTCCCCAGCAATATAAAGTAGCACACATTTGTTATCTCACAGTTTACATGCATCAGGATCCAGGCATGGATTAGCTGGGTTATCTGCTCAGGGTCTCACCAGGGTGCAATCGAGGCATCAGTCAGAGCTGAGCTGCAGTCTCATTTGCCATTTGGGGGCCTTATTTCAAGCTCACTGGTTATTGGCAGAATTGATTTTCTTAAGGCTATAAACTTCAGCTTTTAGCCCTAGTCTACCTGCTTTTTAGTGTCTGTAGTCCATTCCTTGTCACATGATTATGCAAATGGCATTTTGCTTCTTCAAGGTCAATGGGAGAATTTAGTATCTGCTCCTACTACTCCTGTCTCTAAATTCTAGTCCCAGTTTTAAAGGGCTCACCTGACTAGGTCAAGCCACTCAGGGAAATCTCCCTTTGGATTAATTTGAGAGCAACTTAATAGAGATTTTAAGAGATTTAAGAGACCCCACCGAGACTGAGACAGAATGGTGTTTGAGTGTCTCCTGTGGAGGTATGGGTCAGCAGTAGACTGCCACAGGGGTTCTGGATGCAGCAGACCTGGGGAAGGCATTAAGTCCTCTTGGAGGAGATTGCCATTAACCCCACCATTGAGCCACCTTAACTTACACAGCACTGGGAAACGGACTCTTGACAGGCACAAACAGAACCTTGTATGCACCAGGACACAGGAGAAAGGAGCAGTGTCCCCACAAAGACTGACCTAGACTTGCCTGTAAGTGTCTGGGAGTCTCCAGTGGAGGCGTCAGTCACTGGTGGCCTGCTCCAGGGCTGGGGGCACTGAGTGTAGCAGTGCATGCGTGGGACTTTTTCAAGTAGGTAGCCATTATCTTTATTACCTCTACCATAGTTTGGCCCCAGGTAAATAACAAGGAGGGAACACAGCCCCATGCATCAACAAAAAATTGGATTAAAGATTTACTGATCATGGCCCCACCCATCAGAACAAGACCAATTTCCCCCTCAGTCAGTCTGTCCCATCAGGAAGCTTCCATAAGTCTTACTTCCATAATCCTCCTACTCCATCTGAGGGCAGACAGACTGAAAACCACAAGCACAGGAAACTTGTGTTTCCAAAGCCTTGTCTGACTCAATGAAACTATGAGCCATGCCATGTAGGGCCACCCAAGATGGATGGGTCATGGTGGAGAGTTCTGACAAAATTTGGTCAACTGGAGAAGGGAATGGCAAACCACTTCAGTATTCTTGCCTTGAGAACCTCATGAACAGTATGAAAAGGCAAAAAGATAGGACACTGAAATATGAACTCCCCAGGGTCATAAGTGCCCAATATGCTACTGGAGATCAGTGGGAAAATAACTCCAGAAAGAATGAAGAGACAGAGCCAAAGCAAAAACACCCAGCTGTGGAATGACTAGTGATGGAAGTAAAGTCCTATGCAATAAAAAACAATAATGCATAGGAACTTAGAATGTTAGGTCCAAGAATCAAGGCAAATTGGAAGTGGTCAAACAGGAGATGGCAAGAGTGAGCATCGACATACTAGGAATCAGCGAACTAAAATGGACTGCAATGGGTGAAATTAACTCAGATGACCATTATATCTGCTACTGTGGGCAAGAATCCCTTAGAAGAAATGGAGTAGCCATCATGGTCAGCAAAACAGTCTAAAATGCAGTAAAGTAAAAGTGAGAGTTGCTCAGTCATGTCCGACTATTTGTGACTCCATGGTCTACACAGCCCATGGAATTCTCCAGGCCAGAATACTGGAGTGGGTAGGCTTTCCCTTCTCCAGGGGATCTTCCCAACCCAGGGATCAAACCCAGGTCTCCCTCATTGCAGGCGGATTCTTTACCAGCTGAGCCACCAGGGAAGCCAAAATGCAGTACGTGGATGCAATATCAAAAATGACAGAATGATCTCTGTTCATTTCCAAGACAAACCATGCAGTATCACAGTAATCCAACTCTATGCCCCAAACAGTAATGCTGAAGAAGCTGAAGTTGAATGGTTCTATGAAGACCTACAAGACCTTCTAGAACTAACACCCAAAAAAGATGTCCTTTTCATTATAGGAGGTTGGAATTCAAAGCAGGAAGTCAAGAGTACCTGGAGAAACAGGAAATTTGGCCTTGGAATACAAAATGAAGCAGAGCAAAGGCTAACAGAGTTTTGCCAAGAAAACACACTGGTCATAGCAAACACCCTCATCCAACAGCACAAGAGAAGACTCTACACATGGACATTACCAGATGGTCAATATCGAAATCAGATTGCTTATATTCTTTGCAGCCAAAGATTGAGAAGCTTTATACAGTCAGCAAAAACAAGACTGGGAGGTGACTGTGGCACGGACCACAGTCTGTGATTTGCCAAATTCAGACTTAAATTGAAGAAAGTAGGGAAAACCACTAGACCATTCAGGTATGACCTAAATCAAATACCTTAAGATTATACAGTGGAAGTGACAAATAGAATCAAGGGATTAGATATGATACACACAGTGCCTGAAGATCTATGGACAAAACATTGTATAGGAGGCAGGGATCAAGACCACCTCAAAGGAAAAGAAATGCAAAAAGGCAAAATGGCTGTCTGAGGAGGACTTACAAATAGCTGTGAATAGAAGTGAAAGGAAAAGGAAAAAGGAAAGATATACTCATCTGAATGCAGAGTTCCAAAGAACAGGAGGGAGAGATAAGAAAGCATTCCTCAGAGATCAGTGCAAACAATTAGAGGAAAACAATAGAATGAGAATATCTAGAGATCTCGTCAAGAAAATTAGAGATACCAAAGGAACATTTCATGCAAAGATGGTCACCATAAAGGAAAGAAATGGTATGGACCTGATCGAATCAGAAGATATTAAGAGGTAGCAAGAATACACAGAAGAATTGTACAAAAAAGATCTTCACGACCCAGATAATCACGATGGTGTGATCACTCACCTATAGCCAGACATCCTGGAATGCAAAGTCAAGTAGGCCTCAGGAAGCATCACTAAGAACAAAGCTGCTGCTGCTGCTGCTGCGTCGCTTCAGTCGTGTACAACTCTGTGCGACCCCATAGATGGCAGCCAACCAGGCTCCTCTGTCCCTGGGATTCTCTAGGTAAGAACACTGGAGTGGGTTGCTATGTCCTTCTCCAATACATGAAAGTGAAGGGTGAAAGTGAAGTCGCTCAGTCGTGTCTGACTCTTAGCAACCCCATGGACCCCATGGACTATCAGGCTCCTCCACCCATGGGATTTTCCAGGCAAGAGTACTGGAGTGGGTCACCATTGCCTTCTCCAAGGAACAAAGCTAGTGGAGGAGATGGAATTCCAATTGAGCTCTTTCAAATCCTAAAAGATGATGCTTTGAAAGTGCTGCACTCAATATGCCAGCAAATTTGGAAAACTCAGCAGTGTCCACAGGACTGGAAAAGATGAATTTTCATTCCAATCCCAAAGAAAGGCAATGCCAAAGAATGCTCAAACTACTGCACAATTGTACTCATCTCACACGCTATAAAGTAATGCTCAAAATTCTCCAAGCCAGGCCTCAATAGTACTTGAACCATAAACTTCCAGATGCTCAAACTGGATTTAGAAAACACAGAGGAACCAGAGATGGCGTTGCCAACATCCATTGGATCATGGAAAAAGCAAGAGAGTTCCAGAAAAACATTTACTTCTGCTTTACTGACTATGCCAAAGCCTTTGACTGTGTGGACCACAACAAACTCTGGAAAATTCTTAAAGAATGGGAATACCAGACCCCCTGACCTGCCTCTTGACAAATCTATGCAGGTCAGGAAGCAACAGTTAGACCTGGACATGGAACAAGAGACTGGTTCCACTTAGAGAAAGGAGTACGTCAAGGCTGTATATTGTCACCCTACTTATTTAACTTACACGCAGAATACATCATGAGAAACGCTGGGCTGAATGAGGCGTAAGTTGGAATCAAGATTGCTGGGAGAAATATCAATAACCTCAGATATGCAGACAACACTACCCTTATGGCAGAAAGCAAACAACTAAAGAACCACTTGATGAAAGTGAACCAGGAGAGTGGAAGAGCTGGCTTAAAACCCAACATTCAGAAAACTAAGATCATGACATCTGGTCCCATCACTTTATGGCAAATAGATGGGAAACAGTGAAAACAATGACAGACTTATGTTTTGGGGCTCCAAAATCAATGCAGATGGTGACTGCAGCCATGAAATTAGAAGATGCTTACTCCTTGGAAGAAAAGTTATAACCAACCTAGTCAGCATGTTAAAAAGCAGAGACATTACTTTGCCAACAAAGGTCCATCTAGTCAAAGGTGTGGTTTTTCCAGTAGTCATATATGGATGTGAGAGTTGGACTATAAAGAAAGCTGAGCACCAAAGTATTGATGATTTTGAACTGTGGTGTTGGAGAAGACTCTTGGGAGTCCCTTGGACTTCAAGAAGATCCAACCAATCCATCCTAAAGGAAATAAGTCCTTAATATTCATTATTGGAAGGACTGATGTTGAAGATGAAACTCCTATACTTTGTCCACCTCATGCGAAGAGCTGACTCATTGGAAAAGACCCAGATGCTGGGAAAGATTGAAGGCAGGAGGAGAAGGGGACGACAGAGGATGAGATGGTTGGATGGTATCACCAGCTCAATGGACATGAGTTTGAGTAAACTCCAGGAGTTGCGATGGACAGGGAGGCCTGGCATACCACAGTCCATGGGGTCGCAAAGAGTCGTACACAACTGAGGGACTGAACTGCACTGAACTGACTGAATAGAGATTGTAGAACATCTGGAAAATCCCTTCACTATGCCACCTACAGAGCACACTCACATACTCATGTGAAAAATGTTCCATTATATTTACAGGTCTTCACCATATTCAAGGGGAAAGGATTCTGTAGGGTTTATGTATTAAGGAGGTATATTAAAGTTCTTCATGACATAATTTTATGTTTTAAGAAAGTGATGGCTTTTTTAGTATAGTAGTTACACGTAGGGTTATTATGTTTTCAAGGGGCTGTTTATTTCCTCTTAGTTGGCTACCAATTATCATATAATATCAAATTAAAACCTTGGTCTTCTCATCCAACCATCTTGTCTATTGATACATAGTCTCAAAAGGAGTATGTACATGCTTTTAAAATCTAATTATGCTAAAAAATCAAACTAGCTTTTCAACATCAATTTTTATAAAAGTTACACATTTGCTTTTTTATTGTCTTTTTAAAATTGATGTTCAAAGGTTTATATTATGCGTGTACAGTATAGTGACTCAAAATCCTTAAAACTTATCATTTCATTTATAGTTATTATAAGATATTAGCTATATTCTCTGTGTTGTACAATATATCCTTATATCTTATTTTGTACATAATAATTTGTACCACTTAATCCTCTACCCCTCCAATGCCTGCCTTTGCTCTCCCCACTAATTTGTTCTCTATATCTGTGAATCTGTTCCTTTTTTTGTTATATTCACTATTTTGTTTTATTTTTTAGATTCCACATATAAGTAGCAATGTAGAGCATTACTCTTTGATCTATTTCACTTAGCATGATATCCTTCAAGTCCATCTGTGTTGTTATATATGAAGACATTTCATTCACTTGGATATATATCTATCTGTGAATATGTAAATATATGTATTTCCATAATACAGCATATGCTTATTTCCTTTCTCTCATTTAATAGGTAATACATTATGTATAATATGTAAATTGTATTATTGAAAGGTAATAGAACTAATGACATCTCATGAGGCTATGATTTGTTAATTTTTCAAGACAAAGTACAAAGACTATTCTATCTGGAAGGAATTTTCCAATTCTGAATTGTTGTGCTTTTGGAGAAGTACATATCCAGTTCAGTTCACATTAGTCACTCCATAGTGTCAGTTAAAGCAACAGACTGGTTCCAAACAGGAAAAGTACTACATCAAGGCTGTATATTGTCACCTTGCTTATTTAACTTATATGCAGAGTAAGTACATCATGAGAAATGCTGGGCTGGAAGAAGCACAAGCTGGAATCAAGATTGCCAGGAGAAATATCAATAACCTCAGATATGCAGATGACACCACCCTTATGGCAGAAAGTGAAGAGGAACTAAAAAGCCTCTTGATGAAAGTGAAAGAGGAGAGTGAAAAAGTTGGCTTAAAGCTCAACATTCAGAAAACTAAGATATGGCATCTGGTCCCATCACTTCATGGCAAATAGATGGGGAAACAGTGGAAACAGTGTCAGACTTTATTTTGAGGGGCTCCAAAATCACTGCAGATAGTGATTGCAGCCATGAAATTAAAAAACACTTACTTCTTGGGAGAAAAATTATGACCAACCTAGACAGCATATTAAGAAGCAGAGATGTTACTTTGCCAACAAAAGTCAGTCTAGTCAAGGCTGTGGTTTTTCCAGTAGTCATGTATGCATGTGAGAGTTGTACTATAAAGAAAGCAGAATGCTGAAGAATTGATGCTTTTGAACTGTGGTGTTGGAGAAGACTCTTGAGAGTCCCTTGGACTGCAAGGGGATCAAATCAGTCCATCCTATAAAAAATCAGTCCACAGTGTTCATTGGAAGTCTGATGTTGAAGCTGAAGCTCCAATACTTTGGCCACCTGATGCAAAAAGCTTACTCATTTGAAAAGACCCTGATGCTGAGACAGATTGAAGGCAGGAGGAGAAGAGGATGACAGAGGATGAGATGGTTGGATGGCATCACCGACTCAATCGACATGAGTTTGAGTAAACTCCGGAGTTGGACAGGGAGGCCTAGCGTGCTGCAGTCCATGGGATCACAGAGTCGGACACGACTGAGCAACTGAACTCAGCTGAACTGAATTGATTGTGCCCATCTTTGCATGAAATGTTCCCTTGGTATCTCTAATTTTCTTGAAGAGATCTTTAGTTTTCCCATTCTATTATTTCCCTCTATTTTTTTGCATTGTTCTCTTAGGAATGCTTTCTTATCTCTTCTTACTATTCTTTGGAACTCTGCATTCAAATGGGTATATATTTCCTTTTCTCCTTTGCCTTTCACTTCTCTTCTTTTCTCAGCTATTTGTAAGGTCTCAGAAAACCATTTTGCCTTTTTTACATTTCTTTTCCTTGGGGATGGTCTTGATCACTGCCTCCTGTACAATGTCAAGAACCTCCCTCCATATATAGGCACTCTGAGTATCATAGCTAATCCCTTGATTCTATTTGTCACTTCCACTGTATAATCATAAGGAATTTGATTTAGGTCATACCTGAATGGTCTCATGGTTTCCCCTACTTTCTTCAATGTAAGTCCAAATTTGGCAATAAGGAGTTCATGATCTGAGCCACAGTCAGCTCCCAGTCTTGTTTTCATTGACTGTATAGAGCTTCTCCATCTTTGGCTGCAAAGAATATAATCACTCTGATTTCAGTACTCTGGTGATGTCCATGTGTAGAGTCTTCTCTTGTGTTGTTGGTAGAGGGTGTTTGCTATGACCAGTGTATTCACTTGGCAAAACTCTGTTTACCTTTGCCCTACTTTATTCTGTACTCCAAGGCAAATTTGCCTGTTACTCCAGGTATCTCTTGACTTCCTACTTTTGCATTCCAGTCCCCTACAATGAAAAGGATATCTTTTATGGGTGTTAGTTCTAAAAGGTCTTGTATGTCTTCAAAGAACCATTCAACATCAGCTTATTCAGCATTACTGGTTGTGGCATAGACAGATTACTGTGATATTGAATGGTTTCTTGGAAAACGAATAGAAATCATGGTCATTTTTGAGATTTTACCCAAGTACTGCATTTCAGACTCTTTTTTGACTATAAGTCTACTCCATTTCTTGTAAGGGATTCTTGCCTACAGTAGTAGATGTACTGGTCATCTGAGTTAAATCCGCCCATTTCAGTCTATTTTAGTTCACTGATCCCTAAAATGTCAATGTGGATATGGATACCTATCCAGATCCAGATCTAACATAACTCTATCCTTTAAGCTTAGTAAATACAGCTGCTGCTGCTGCTGCTAAGTCACTTCACACGTGTCCAACTCTGTGTGACCCTATAGACAGCAGCCTACCAGGCTCCTCTGTCCATGGGGTTTTCCAGGCAAGAGTACTGGAGTGGGGTGCTATTGCCTTCTCCAGTAAATGCAGCAGGGGTATGTAAAAATAACTTTAACTGCTTAAAAATAATGTAATTGATAGGCACTCTACAGAGGTTTCTTTCTATCATCCCATCCATATCTTTTTGGTAATACTGTGTAATGTCCTCAGATTTGACCCATTTACTTGTCCTTTCTGTGCACAAATTCTTTCCCTGTCATGCTTAGGCCTAGTTGACAACCTTTTCCTTGAGGATGTTTTAGGCATCTTAACACCTCTCTCTCTTTTTTATGTTTATTTTTGTTTGTCAGCAAACATAGTTTTGACTTGCTGTATTTCACTCCTCAGAATGTTAATATCATCCATAAATTATGACCTATGGTAGGCTCTGGTTTTTATCAATCATCAGGGAGCAGTTGATGCTGATTGAATCAAATAAATGTGATGTTTGCCAAGTTATGACCTTGTCAGTTAACTTGGGTGCCACAAATCTTTTAGATCTATAGGAACGGAAAGTAAAAGATAACTGAAGAAGGCAAACTTCCATTAATTAAAATAATTGCTTTTGTCTTTAAATGCTTTTTTATTTATAACATGGGATAATCTAAAAGCTCTGCAAAAAAAATAAAAAGACACCCATTGTGAATCCCCCTCATGTGGAGTCACAGTGTAAAGGAAAATTGTTGGGAAAATTAAACATGAAAGAAAGCTTGCTCAACTTCCCATTTTCTAACTACACTATATAAGTGAGAGGGGCTTCCCTGGTGGGTCTGCTGGCAAAGAATCTGCCTGCAGTGCTGGAGATCTGAGTTCGATCCCTGGGTTGGGAAGTTCCTCTGGAGCAAGACATGGCAACCCACTCCAGTATTCCTGCCTGGAGAATCCCCATGGACAAGAAGCCTGGCAGGGTACAAGCCATGGTGTCACAAAGAGTCAGACATGACTAAGTGACTAAACACATATAAGTGTGAGAACAAGATAGGAGGAATTGTTCCAATTCATTCAGTGAGCTTTAGCAAACTTGAGACCAGAACTGTTTTCCTCACTGACTCCATATTCCATCTCCTGCAAAGTGATTTTTTCCTACACTGAAAGTGATTTAAAAAACATAATTTAGGATTAAATCTATTTCCAGTTAGCTTCAAAAATGCAAATAGAGTCCACTTTAATATACATCTCTAAAAAGCTGTAATTCAGATAAAGCCCTGAGGCTACATTCAAATATGAGAAGAAATAAAATTAACATGAATTGTGTTGATTTAGCCGCAAGTTGGTGATTTGTTTTAGCCACTTTTTTTTTTCCCCCAAAAAAATGACTGAATTTGAGACAGTATTTCCAGAACATGCACATAAGCTTTACATGATGGCTTTAATAATAATATAATAATTATAAGGTAATTGTTTATATATCTACTATACAGAGAAGTATCCAAGGATTTTAAGTGTTTGTCTGCTTGTTCCAAGAAATTCAGTTGGTAACTCTTGCAGGAAGAATTAATTCGTTCTCAGTCATTTGTCAGTTGTATCAGTCCCATGCAAATTTCTTTCTGTTTTGGCTTTCTATTAATCAACCATATCCTAAGTGCTAAAAGCAATGAGTCATCTCAAGAATTTATGTTTCGTATGCCATCATTTCTAGTTTTGCCATTTTGTATTCACAAACAAGCCACAAATGGATTAGTCATTGTATCATCTAAGGGTATAAATCCATGGCATGGAGATTAATTTAAGAAATAGGTTGTCCTAGAGTTTTATAATAACTTCATTTATTGAAGCCCTGCTATGTGGCGTTCAGTATGCTAGGTGGTTTCCATTTATCATTACCAACTTGTAACTGGCAACTACTTAAGGATTATCTAGTGGAAATTCTTCCCTTTACACAATGAGAAATTGAAGCTCAACAAATATGGGCATATTCCTAAAGGTTGGTGAATGAAATAGCTATAATTAATTCTTGGCCTCTGGATCCCAAATCTTTTGTTTTTACCCTTCATCATTCTGATTTTGTAGATCTGAGAATTTAGAGAGAGTCCTTTCGGCTCTTCAAATCACCACCCCTTGACAGAAACAACTGGATAGATGAAAACCATCTCAGGAGATACTCTGGTCATTCCTGAACATCAGGTTTCTTTGTTGTGCAAGTGTTTTGACACCAACGCTGATTTTCTCTTCACATGGTTTGAAGTGGAACTTATGTAAATCAATGCCTGAAGAAAATCTAATGAGAGAAATACACCAGAGTAAATAATACCAATAAAACCTAACTTGCAGTGTACTAGTTAGACCAGCTACATAAACTGTGGTGCCCAGGGCAAAATGAAAATGTGAGATCCCTCATTTCAGAAGCAGGAATAAAGTGCCATTAAACATATTAATACTAAAATGTTTTTCTATTTCCTCCATGGTCTCTGTCTCTTTCAGCTTGTTATGGTATTGAGATTTTATTATTATTATTGCAATTTAATCTCATTCTAAATAAAGAAAAAATTATTAGCATAAATTTTAACATTGGCACTTATATTGTGTGATGCCAATTGTAGGTGAAAATATTGGTTCTTATCTCATATGTGGGACTGAAGATACACAATTCATATTCCTTTTTAGCTTGTATATGAAAAAGTCTTTCTTTCTTACTTGACAGTGGAAACACACTGAATTCAGCTGTTTTTATTTCACTTTTTGATTTGGATATATTCTGCTAACAATTTCTGTGTACTCGTGCTAAGTCACTTTAGTCCTGTCCAACTCATTGAGACCCTATGGACTGTAGCCCACCAGATTCCTCTGTCCATGGGATTCTCCAGGTAAGATTACTGGAGTAGGTTGCCATGACTTCCTCCAGAGGCTCTTCCTGACCCAGGGATAGAACCAAGTTTCTTACGTCTTCTGCACTGGCAGGCAGGTTCTTTACCACTAGCACCACCTGGTCTACATTTGGCTCTAAGATGTATAAGACAGAACATCAAAGGAAAGGTATTATTGGTTTTTCTCTTTCTGCTTCCTTCAATGACATCATTTTCAGCTTAAGCAATTGACTAACATAAGGAAGTAGCACGCATGAAGATAGTATGATGTGGTTTCTTTCTTCTGTTTTTTTCTTTTAATTCAGATAAGTTCTGGTTTAAACAGAGAGGATTGCCTCTTGTGGCTGTTAAGCCTCCTTGCCTACTCAATTGGAGGCTTGTCACAACTACACTCAGTTTGAGTATTGCTGACCTACCACACATTGTGAGTTTATCACAGTTTGGTGAATATGATCATCTTAGATAGTATCTATGAATGGGATAACAAGCAATGGCAGATATGTCTATTGTGCATATCTTCTTTGGTCACATGTATGCTCCGCTATCCCAAAAGGCTTTTGTTATAAAACACAAGTTCAAAGGCAAGCTGTTAAAATGTCAATGTGTTAAAAACCAAACATAGAGTCTTTCCGTGTCTGGGGCCCAGGTCACAGACTTAACTTGTAAAGGTGAAAACTTGCTGTGTCTAAAGAATATTTGTTATATAAAGAAGAATTAAAGAAAGACATTTCGAAATATTTTACTTTTTAAACACAATATTGGAAGTCTTATCCACAGCAGTCAGACAGAAATTATTTGTTTGTTTATTTGTTTGCTTTCTTCCTTACAAGAATGCCCCTTTGAAGTTGGAGAAATTTTAAGAAGTCAGGAAACTACTAAGAGAATACCTGGGAAACAAGACATTGTGCAAATTTTAACTTTGTTTTGTTGGGTGGTCCCAATGCTTCTAAGCTGGATGGAATTTAGGCTATATTATTGTTGGGGGAAAAAACAAACAAGGGATTTAGAATCAGAAAACGTATACTTACTAGATAGATAAAATATAAATAATTTATATAACTTGATCTGTAAAATAGGAATAATCATGCTCATCTCTCGGAGTTTTGCGAAAACACAACTCTGATAAACACAGGGGGGTCTAATAAAAGTTCCAAGATGAATATGGAATCTGACATAATAGATAATTTATAGATAATAAATATCTTTTTAAAAATGGAAATATCCTATGACACTTGAGGAAAAATCTTATTAATATGCTCTAAGGGTCAAAAATAATTTTGGAAGATACAAATAGGACAGTATACATTGGAATCTTTGAAAGTATCATCAAAGATAAAAACAGTAAGTGACAAAATGACAAAAAACAAACAAAAAAAAAAAAACTGAACTATCATGATGAGTTGTTCAACACTGCAAGAAAAGAATCAGACCAAAAAGAAGGCTATCCCAGAAAGAGAATATTGTTTGAGGAGAAATGAAGAGTTGATCTGAGATTTCTGTTTGAAGGTTGATCCTGGAGGAAGAGTTCCATGAGGCCCTTTCTGATTTCTATGCCCTATATTAATCTTGTTTTTCTCTGAATCAGCACTATATCACTTAATTATGTACCTCTTAAATCATTCCCCACTCAGAATGTCTGTTTCTCATGTTCATCACTATTTTACAGATTTCTTGGTCATTAAAAACCAACTATGAAAATTCATTTTTTTTTTCTTTTATTCTCTCGGTATATGGCACAATAAAGGTTAATTGTTTTTCAGGTGCTTACCTTATTTTTCACATTTCTATGACTGTTTCTATGGTCATTATAAAATAACAACTCAAATATTTGGATAAAAATGAGAGGCTTAAGCTAAAGATTATTGAGTCATTATTGGGTTAAAATGTTTATTATATACATTCCTCTAGAAAACAGAAATTTCTTTAGTGAAAATAGGTGATTTGAAGCCTAATAATTCAGTGTTTACATAATCCAGTTTCCTTGGAAAACAATTCTGCTATATGTTTAAAGTCCAAGAGCTTAACTGCCATCTTATATGGGGTCCTATTGTACTTCTTGTTCTTATGTTTTCCTTCATTTTCTTCATTTGTCCTGTCTGCTTCTTTGTATCTTGTTTCAGATTTTATTTTTATAGTTGCATTGCATGGAGATGTATGTTTTATTCTGTTCTGCTTTACTTTGCTTTAATTATAAGAGTCTTTATTTGAAATTAATAAAATATTCCCCATAAATGACAACATTATTTTGTACCACACTTATAGACCAATTTCTTGGCTAATTATTTGGCCAACATGAGTTCTGAGACAGTTATTTTAAAACATGAGTGTTCTGTGTCATCATATGAAATTCAAGAATAATCATAAGAAATGTGTGCAATTAGTTGACAATTCATTTGCTATAGACTATGAGTTTTACAAATCACTATAGATAAAGGGCATGTATACAAAAGAAATAAAGAATTCATAATTAAACATTGACAATAACAATAACATAACAATCTCCTTACCCACTACTAATAATAAGACAATATTTCAAGATATATATTCAAGGAAAATATACAGATAGCAATTAGTATGGACATGAAAAAAATTCAAGATGATAAGTCATTAGGAAAATTCAACACCACTACACACTTAAATAGAATGGGAATATAATAATAGTACCAATGAAAGTGAAAGAGGTGAGTAAAAATGCTGGCTTAAAACTCAACATTCAGAAAACTAAGATAATGGCATCTGGTCCTATCACTTCATGGCAAATACATAAAATGTAAATCTATGTTCACATAAAAACCTGAATCTTCACATTTATCCTATTCTTCAGATAATTATCAACAACTTGAACCCAACCAAATGTCCCTCAATTACAGAATGAATAAATTTTGGTATATCAATATAGTCAAATACTATTCAGCAATAAAAAGGAAAAAACTCCTGACAGACACAACATGCATGAACCTCAAATACCTAATGCAAATGAAAATAAAATAGGTTTAAAGGGCTACATACTGTATTAATCCATTTATATGACATTCTAAAACTTGTAAACTATGGAGACAGAAAACAAATCCATAGTTGTAATGTGCTAGAATTAAAGAGAAAGATTGAATACAGAGTGATGTGGGGTAATTTTTTGGTGTAATGGCTCTATTCTATGCCTTGATTGTAGTGGTGGTTCCATGACTATACAAAGTTGTTAAAGCTTACAGACCTGATCAGTAAAAAGATTGAGTTTTTAGTATTTAAATGGATAGTGAGCTATTTGTCTTTAGACATAAGGCGAGATACACAAGATGGATAAACAGGGTATTTTAAGAAAGCTCTCAATCCATTAAGACACTATCAAGTATCAGTTCAGTTCAGTCACTCAGTTGTGTCCTAATCTTTGTGACCCCATGGACTACAACATGTCAGGCTTCTCTGTCCATCACCAACTCCTGGAGTTGACTAATCTCCATCACACTGGTGATGCCATCCAACCATCTCATCCTTTTCAGGAAAGTAATGTCTCTGCTTTTTAACATGCTGTCTAGGTTGGTCATAGGTTTTCTTCCAAGGAGCAAGCATCTTTTAATTTCATGGCTGCAGTCATGATCTGCAGTGATTTTGGAGCCTCAAAAATAAAGTCTGTCCAGTGAATCTGTTGTTTCATGTCCAGTTCTCACTGTTGCTTCCTGACCTGCATACAGATTTCTCAAGAGGCAGGTCAGGTGGTCTGCATACGATTCTGTAAATGAGGAAGAATTGGCTCTTTATTTTACCATATTTTGATAAAGCTAAGATGTGCATTTTTTTTCACATTTTATCATCCCTTAAATTAAGATGACTCTAAAACAAATGGAACATCATAACTGAATCACTTACTGGAACACAAAATAGTGCTATATCTTTCAATTGATGATATCTCAGACTTGATGAAATTCAGTAATTATTCTCTTTTAGCTAGCAAGTTTTGGGAAGTATATCTTTGTCAAAAGGGTTAAAGGCTGAAACACTGTGACTGCTGCACTTTGCTGACCTTCATTCCACAGGACACTACTAATTACTTCACAGCAACTGCTAAATGGAAGAACACAATCAATATGATATTGAGACATTTAATGTGTCACTGGAGTATTTAAAGCAAGATTCCGTGGAACTGTAAGTTAAAAAGGAAAATTAATTTCTAAGTGCTTAAGCCAGCATGGTCAATAGAGCCTTCAGAAATGATGGACATGTTCAGTCTGCACTGACCACAAGCCACTTGTGACTATAGAGTGCTTGAAATGTGACTACTGCAATTGAGAAACTAAACGTATAACTTTCCATAATGTTAATTTAAATTTAAATGCCAATGAACCAAGTTTAACCTGACTGAGGCACAGAGAGTATTCCAGTATGATCAGAGTATGCCCAGTGGGAAAGGAGAATCACAGGACAGTAGTCAGAGGCAGGCAAAGGCCAGTCCAGAAGAGCCTTGTGAACCCTAGGACTTTTTTTCTATGTGAAAAGGGTCACCCTGTGAGGGCTTTAAAAAGAGAGTGATCTGACAATTGCTCTTGAGAAATCTGTATGCAGGTCAGGAAGCAACAGTTAGAACTGGACATGGAACAACAGACTGGTTCCAAATAAGGAAAGGAGTACGTCAAGCCTATATATTGTCACCCTGCTTATTTAACTTATACACAGAGTACATCATGAGAAATGCTGGACTGGATGAAGCACAAGCTGGAATCAAGATTGTCAGGAGAAATATCAATAACCTCAGATATGCAGATGACACCACTCTTATGGCAGAAAGCAAAGAACTGAAGAACCTCTTGATGAAAGTGAACCAGGAGAGTGAAAAAGTTGCCTTAAAGATCAACATTCAGAAAACTAAGATCATGATATCTGGTCCCATCATTTCATGGCAAATAGATGGGGAAACAATGGAAATAGTGACAGACTTTATTTTTTGGGCTCTAAAATCACTGCAGATGGTGACTGCAGCCATGAAATTAAAAGATGCTTGCTCCTTGGAAGAAAAGCTATGACCAACCTAGACAGCATATTAAAAAGCAGGGACATTACTTTGCCAAAAAAGGTCCGTCTAGTCAAAGCTATGGTTTTTCCATTAGTCATGTATGGATGTGAAAGCTGGCCTATGAAGAAAGCTGAGCACTGAAGAATTGATGCTCTTGAACTTGATATTGGAGAAGACTCTTAAGAGTCCCTTGGACTGCAAGGAGATCCAACCAGTCCATCCTAAAGGAAATCAGTCCTGGGTTTTCATTGGAAGAACTGATGTTGAAGCTGAAACTCCAATACTTTTGCCACCTTATGCAAAGAACTGACTCAGTGGAAAAGACCCTGATGCTGGGAAAGATTGCAGGTGGGAGGAGAAGGGGACGACAGAGGATAAGATGGTTGGATGCTATCGCTGACTCAATGGACATGAGTTTGAGTAAACTCTGGGAGTTGGTGATGGACAGGGAGGCCTGGTGTATTGCAGTCCATGGGGTTGCAAAGAGTCAGACACGACTGAGCAACTGAACTGAATTCATCTGACAATTACCTATTAACACTACCATGGCTTCTGCATGGAGAAGGGGAAGGGAGAGAGGTGGGTGGGGAGAGCATTTGGGAAGCTGTAGAAGGGTCCAGGTGAGAGCTTCTTGTGGTTTAACTAGAAGGGGGCAGAAGTAAGCTACTCTCTAGTACTGGATCGTTCTGGGAAACTGCCAGAAACCTCTGGGGGGTGCCTGAGAGGTGGAACTTAGGAGTGTTGCTACTGGACCAAGATAAAGCCACTACTCATCCATTAATTTATTCAAAATATGTATAGATTGAGTGTCTGCTCTTTACCAGGAGCTGTGCTAGGAGTTGGGATTACAGCAATGAAAGGTACAGTCATGGTCCTGACCTCATGGAGATTATAGTCTGCGGGGTATTGAATAAAAGACAACCAATGAGCTTATTGCTGTTGAAATCAGTGCTCTGAAAAAAATCTAGATTTCCTCCTGTAAGCAATGGGGAGACATTGATGGACACTGATGCTTTAAACTTATTTTTTTAATTGATGTATATCTTATAAATAGTAGATTGTCCAGATCTAAAATGCCCCTCATTATGAATTATAACCACCACTCAGTCAAGATTCAGAATATTTCCAGTGTGTTAGTATTCAGTGAAAATTGTTCCACATGTAGATATATTTTTGATGTGTTAGTGGTGGGAGGTGAGTACCATTTCCTCCCACTTCATTATCCTGATCGCTTCCAGCCATCGCAATATTGATTGCAATTGTTAGGAGTCAAAATGTGTCTAAGAATATCTAGATAATTGACTTATCTGAAAGTTGTATAATTAAAAAATGTAGTTTGCAATGATTAAGTTAATTATAAAAATCCTAATAATTAATCATATAAATATTTCAAACATGATATCCTCATAGTAACAGCAGTGGCAGCAGCAACAACATCAACAGTAATAATAATGTTTATTGAATACTTAAGATATACTAAGAACTTCACAACCATTATCACAATTAATCTATACAGTAAGTCTATGAGGTAGGATGTATTATCATTCTTATTTTCCTCATATGGGGCCTTAAACTCACTCTGTCCAAAATGTAGTTCACTGGAATTTAAATGTAGTAGGCTGCTGAGCATAAATTCTAATAGCACATCATGTCCCTTAGCCAAGTCATTGAGAAAATTACATTTCTTTTGTCCAATTTTTTGTCCTCTACTTATTCAATATCTTCTGATACTTTCTGGAATTCTGCATGCTATTTTCCTCCACAGTCTGAACTGTGGTTATTTTCTCATATGTGGGTTCTTATAACTAATTCAGAAGTTCAAAGCCTCAATTAAGAATAATACTTAAGTTAAATAAAATGTATCATCTTCTTCAATGTTACCTAAAAGGGTAATTTTCCTTTACAACTCAGTGTGTAATACCTGCTGCCAAGTATATTACCCTCAGTCTAGCTGCTGTTTTCTTTGAACCAGGAAAGATATTTGATACTGATGTACTCCTAGATTCTGCCCATGATACTGCATTGGGAAATGATTTTAAAACTTTGTATATTTGCTTGTAAGAATAACTTCTTTAATGTACTCTAAACTGAACAGGATGATGAACTTAACATTAGGGAAGAACACTGACTCTGAAGCCCTTTTCTCATGTTTTATAATGAAATTTTTAAAGCCCCTGGCTTTTCTGTTCACTCACCTTGCCTCTGAAAAATTGAAGTTCTCATAGAGTAGGATAGCATTTCCCAAACCTGCCTGACAAAAAGAATGACTGGAGTCAAATTGTAAAATACAGATTTCAAGCTCTCTCCTAGGTGATTTCCTGTAATTCATAATTTTATAAAGTTCTTCTAATGATTTTATGATTCAGAAGAGTTGAACTCGGTGCTCTGTTGTGACCTAGATCGGTGGGATGAGGGTCGGAGCAAGATCCCAGAAGGAGGGGGTATATGTGTACATATAGCTGACTCACTTCATTGTACAGCAGAGCCCAACTAACCTTTGTAAAGCAACCATGTGTGTGTATGTGCTCAGTCACTCAGTGGTGTCCAACTCGGCAACTCCATGGCCTATAGTCCACCAGGCTACTCTGTTCATGGGATTTTTCAAGCAAGAACACTGGAGTAGGTTACCTTTCCTTCTCCTAAAGGGGATCTTCCAGATCCAGGGACTGAACCCATGTCTTCTGAGTCTCCTGCATTGGCATGTGGATTTTTACTGCTAAACGACTTATCAGTTCAGTTCACTTCAGTTGCTCAGTCGTGTCCGACTCTTTGCGACCCCATGAATTGCAGCACGCCAGGCCTCCTTGTCAATCACTAACTCCCGGAGTTCACTCAGACTCACATCCATCAAGTCAGTGATGCCATCCAGCCATCTCATCCTCTGTCGTCCTCTTCTCTTCCTGCCCCCGATCCCTCCCAGCATCAGAGTCTTTTCCAATGAGTCAACTCTTCGCATGAGGTGGCCAAAGTACTGGAGTTTCAGCTTCAGCATCATTCCCTCCAAAGAACACCCAGGACTGATCTCCTTTAGAATGGACTGGTTGGATCTCCTTGCAGTCCAAGGGACTCTCAAGAGTCTTCTCCAACATCACAGTTCAAAAGCATCAATTCTTCAGTGCTCAGCTTTCTTCACAGTCCAACTCTCACATCCATATATGACCACAGGAAAAACCATAGCCTTGACTTGAGGAACCTTAGTTGGCAAAGTAATGTCTCTGCTTTTGAATATGCTATCTAGGTTGGTCATAACTTTTCTTCCAAGGAGCAAGCGTTTTTTAATTTCATGGCTGCAATCACAATCTGCAGTGATTTTGGAGCCCCCAAAAATAAAGTCTGACACTATTTCCACTGTTTCCCCATCTATTTCCCATGAAGTGATGGGACCGGATGCCATGATCTTCATTTTCTGAATGTTGAGTTTTAAGCCAACTTTTTCACTCTCCTCTTTTACTTTCATCAAGAGGCTTTTTAGTTCCTCTTCACTTTCTGCCATAAGGGTGGTGTCATCTGCATATCTGAGGTTATTGATATTTCTCCTGGCAATCTTGATTCCAGCTTGTTCTTCCTCCAGCCCAACGTTTCTCATGATGTACTCTGCATAGAAGTTAAATAAGCAGGGTGACAATATACAGCCTTGACGTACTCCTTTTCCTATTTGGAACCAGTCTGTTGTTCCATGTCCAGTTCTAACTGTTGCTTCCTGACCTGCATATAGGTTTCTCAAGAGCCACCTATACCCCAATTTAAAAAAAATCTGAACATCAAAAGATATTTTTTTTAAAAAGAGGGGAGGGGAAGGATAGTTTGGATTATAGTAAGTCGCCTACATATGTACAAGCCTTCAAAGATGTGAACATGCTACTACCCAGACTTCACTGCATCATTTGTTCAAGAGGGTAGATAGAAATAAATCCCTCAAGGAACCAGAACCTGTGCGGTAAACATTGGGTGTGAGTGAAATTGCAGCTTGTCTTCCATCTCCTGTTGCTGACAATCTTTCAGCTCTATCATCTCCCACTTCGTCTTCCTCCCGCAGTCACTAACTCTTCTTACCTGTTCACTCAGTGCCAGCCCCTGTATGCTGGCTGTTGTACTGAACTTTTCAAGGTCCTGTACTGTAAGATTTAAAATGTTTTCTTTATTATTCTGTGTTTTTTAAATGTATTATTTTGTGTGAAAAGTATTATAAACATATTACAGTTCAGGACTATATACTCAATTGGGTTGGTTGGGTACCAGGCTAACTTTTTTGGTTTTACCAAAAAGACTAATCCGACTCAAGAACATGCTCTTAGAATGGAGCTTGTAGGGGAGTTACTGTAGGAGACTTACCATGTTAAGATACTAATGAGTCCAAGTGCAGCACTGGGACTTGAGGGTCAACCAAATTGGTCACAGAAGTAAAGGAAACAGATCCACGTACTTTAGCTTTTTACAATTTGCCCAGATCATCAGAATTTGGGTATAAGTCCTATGTACTTGCAAGTAGTATAGTTCATACAATATATAGGTTTCTAAGAGGGAGAAAAGGTCTATTGTTGATCCTTCGGCTCTGGTACCTGCTCTACCTGATGGTTTCTGAATGATCTATTTGTCGTTTTGAAGGCTCAGTTGGTTCAATTGAGAAAGTCCTGCTTTTAGTAATAATCGAATTGGCATAGGCCATTTTTCCAGATGGATATACATGAAGTGATTGAGATCGAAAGTCAATTCTTTATATATTTGATTTTCATGCCATTAGAAATGTGCAAATAGAGGGATCAGAGGGATTTTATATTGAAAATCAGTGGAGCATTACCTTTGCTATGTGGGGTGACAACTTTCTTTAGATATTAATGTCACAATTTTGTCTCAAGTTCTGTTTTCTTTTGAAAAATAAATATTTCCTTATAGCTTAGAATTCAAGTCAATTTTATAAGCAGCATATAAAAGCACATTCATTTTTATGGATGTCTGCCTATATTTTTATTCCAGGGCTATTCTCAAATATTTTCAGCCTACAACATTTAACCTTTAAAGAGTTCTCTATTAACTCTTTCAGTAACTTCTTATCCTTAATTAAAAAGAAAAAATTTATTGGAGTATAGTTGCTTAACAATATTGTGTTAGTCTTAGCTGTACAGAAAAGTGATTCAGCTATACATATACATATATACATTATTTTTCAGATACTATAATCATATAGGTTATACAGAACATTGAGTAGAGTTTCCTGTGTTATACAGTAGGTCCTTATTGGTTATCTACTTTATATATAGTAGTGTGTATATGTTAATCCCATGATCCTTATTTATCCCTCCCTGCTATTTTTTCCCTTTTGTAACCATAAGTTTGTTTTCAAAATCTGTGAGTCTATTTCTATTTTGTAAATAAGTTTACTTGTATCATTTAAAAATGTTAGATTCCACATATGTGATATCATATATTTGTCTTTATCTGACTTACTTCATGATTATCATTCATTATCATTGAATGATACTGATTATCATTCAACTAGTATGATAATCTCTAGATCCATTCATGTGTTGCAAATGGGATCATTTTATTCTTTTTTATGGCTGAGTAGTATTCTATTGTAGATACATACACATCTTCTTTATCTATTCCTCCGTTGATGAACATTTAGGTTGCTTCCTTGTCTTGGCTACTTTAAATAGTGCTTCAGTGAACAC
The DNA here is from genome assembly GCF_023091745.1 of Budorcas taxicolor. Classification (NCBI taxonomy): domain Eukaryota; kingdom Metazoa; phylum Chordata; class Mammalia; order Artiodactyla; family Bovidae; genus Budorcas; species Budorcas taxicolor. Next base: position 111,890,939 of record NC_068911.1, read on the forward strand.
TGGGTTGCATGTATCTTTTTTGACTATGGTTTTCTATGGATATATGACCAGGAGGGGTTTCCAGGTGATGCTAGTGGTAAAGAATCTGCTCATCAATGTAGGAGACATAAGAGATGTGGGTTTGATTCCTGGGTAGGGAAGATCCCCTGGAGAAGGAAATAGCAACCCACTCAACTATTTTTGCCTGGAGAATCCCATGGACAGAGGAGCCTGGTGGGCCACAGTCCATGGGGTCACAAACAGACAGGACTAAAGCTGTTTAGCATGGACACAGATGACCAAGAGTGGGACTGCTTTTAGGTTTTTAAGGAACCTCCATGCCATTCTTCATAATAGTTGTATCAATTTAAATTTCCCCCAGCAGTGTAGGAGGGTTCCCTTTTCTCCACACCCTCTCCAGCGTTTATTGTTTGTACACTTCTTGATGATGGCCATTCTGACTGGTGTAAGGTGATACCTCATTGTAGTTTTGATTTGCATTTTCTGATAATTACCGATGTCAAGCATCATTTCTTTTGTTTTTGTTTTTTGGTCATTTGTATGTTTCCTTTGTAGAAATTTCTATTTATTTTGATCTTCCACCCCTTTTTTTTTTTTTGATTGTGTTGTTTGTTTGTTTGACAGTGATCTGCATAAATTGTCTAGATATTTTGGAGATTAAACCCTTGCAATGGATATATTTACAAATATTTTATCCCATTATGAGGGTTGTCTTTTGCGTTGTTTATGGGGATTTTTTTGGCTGTGCAAAGGCTTTTTAGTTTAATTGGGTCCCATTTGTTTATTTTGGTTTTTATTCTCATTTCTCTAGGTGAAGGATCCAAAAAGATAGTGCTGTGATTTATGTCAAAGAGTGTTCTACTTTTGTGTTCCTCTAAGAGTTTATAGTGCGTGACCTTTCATTTGGGTCTTTGTTTCATTTTGACTTTATTTTTGTGCACGGTATTAGAGAATGTTCTAATTTCATTCTCTTGCATGTAGCTCTCCAGTTTTCCTAGCACCACTTGTTAAAAGACTGTCTTTTCTCCATTGTATATTCATGCCTCCATTGTCATAGACTAATTGATCATTGTCATGAGGGTTATTTCTGGGCTTTCTATTCTGTATCTCATCCTTAAGAAAATCATTGATTCTTCTTGAAGATCTTTTTATCACTATGAAAAGACAAAGTTATGTCACTTGTTCAAGTTTTCACAGTAAATGTTGAACCAAACAATCTACACACTATTACACCCAATCCACAGTCTTCATATTATACTACTCTGCAAGCTTATGATGATAGAAGATATTAAATTAAAATGATAATAAGCAAATTATGCTCATGACCAATAAAAGTATATTTTAAGAAATGGACTCAAGTTTTTTGAAAGTAAGAAACAATAACCTTTCATTTGACAACAATTAATCCTATTCTTGGTTTAACTGGAATTTAATCAGCAGATTAAGACCTGCACTTAAATAGGTAAGATTTAGAGTGTATGTCAGAGAAGGCAATGGCACCCCACTCCAGTATTCTTTCCTGGAAAATGCCATGAACGGAGGAGCCTGGTAGGCTCCAGTCCATGGGGTTGCTAAGAGTCGGGCACAACTGAGCGACTTCACTTTCACTTTTCACTTTCATGCATTGGAGAAGGAAATGGCAACTCACTCCAGTATTCTTGCCTGGAGAATCCCAGGGACAGAGAAGCCTAATGTGCTGCCATCTATGGGGTCGCACAGAGTCGGACACAACTGAAGTGACTTAGCAGCAGCAGCAGAGTGTATGTATGTGACAAAAAAGTGAAATGAACTAACTTTCTCAGATGTTCAGTTCAGTTCAGTCACTCAGTTGTTTCCGACTCTTTGCAACCCCATGAATCACAGCACACCAGGCCTCCCTGTCCATCACCAACTCCCGGAGTTCACTCAAACTCATGTCCATCGAGTCGGTGATGCCATCCAGCCATCTCATCCTCTGTCATCCCCTTCTCCTCCTGCCCCCAATCCCTCCCAGCATCAGGGTCTTTTCCAATGAGTCAACTCTTCTCATGAGGTGGCCAAAGTATCGGAGATTCAGCTTCAGCATCAGTCCTTCCAAAGAACACCCAGGACTCATCTTTAGGATGGACTGATTGGATCTCCTTGCAGTCCAAGGGACTCTCAAGAGTGTACTCCAACATCACAGTTCAAAAGCATCAATTCTTCAGTGCTCAGCTTTCTTCACAGTCCAACTCTCACATCCATATACGACCACTGGAAAAACCGTAGCCTTGACTAGACGGACCTTTGTTGTTAAAATGTATTTTAAAGTTGAATTGTAGTGATTCTAGTCAGAAAAAAAAGATCAGTTATAGAAGGGATTTAAGATGTACATTAAGTAAAAAGATAAATTACAAATCAGTTATACTGGAGAACAGCCTGGTTATTAGGGGAAGGAAAGCAACTGAATTTATACTTCACCCTCTAAACCAAAAATAATTTTAGGTGGATAGAAGATATCATGGATTTCAGAAGTACTAGAAAAATAACAGTTTAAAGTCTATAGTGTTGAGATTATGAAGCTTCTCTTGGGACATGACTAGGATCTGAAATAGTAAATAGCTTTTAGAAATAATCACACAGAGATTTAACATTTCTGTTTAAAAAATAACCAGGGCTTCCCTGGTGGCTTATATGGTAAAGTGTCTGCCCACAATGTGGGAGATCTGGGTTCAATCCCTGGGTCAGGAAGATCCCGTGGAGAAGGAAATGGCAACCCACTCCAGTATTCTTACCTGGAAAGTCACATAGACAGAGGATCCTGGTAGGCTACAGTCCATGGGGTAGCAAAGAGTTGGACACGACTGAGCGACTTCACTTCACTTCAAAGAGTCGGACACGACTGAGCGACTTCACTTCACTTCACTTAGAAAATACACATAGACAAAGAGAAAAGGCAAACTGTAGTTGGGTAAAATATTTATTGCATGTATGAAAATATATTTGCAATTTGTAATATAAAAAGAGCTTTTAGATATCAACAAGGTTAAGACCAACAATCTCTTTGAAAAGACAATGATAGGTGAGTCACAAATGAATAAATATAAATCTTTCAGAAAAATACAAAGCAATATGACACACTAGTTAGACTTAATCATAATCTAGCTGCAGGTTTAATAATGGTGTTTGTTTTCATTTTTGCCATTCAAACAATCTAAATCAGCACAATGGGTAATATTATTTTATTGTGGTGTTAAAGATAAGCTATTATACTTGTAAAGCACATAACATTATAAATTATTTCTAATCTTTCTAGAAAATGACTTGGTAATATGAAGCAAAATGTAAAATCTGCAAATCTTCTAACCTACAAATTTTACTCTGGGTCATATCCTAAGAATATGTGTAAATATCCAATGAAAATAATTTCAATATTTTGCTTATGTGAAAAATTTAATAATCTAAATAGCTGTTAACATGTAAACACTTGCATAAATTAAAATATATTCTTTAAAATTATGTTTTTAAATTTTTTTCTTATATTTTAGCAATTATTCAAAACAAAAGAGCCAATTATTTATGGGGTTATGGCATTATAAAAAGTAACTAGTATGAATTACGTACAATTAATTTTATGGTTGTTTTCCTTTCCTGTTTGATAGTGAGAGGTTTCTTAAATTTTAAAATTTCAATTGCAATAATTTTGAGTTTTCCTGGTTTTGATGTGAGTTTTGATTTAGCCTCATGTGATAACTAAATCGATGCATGTGAGTCTGAGTGAACTCCACGAGTTGGTGATGGACAAGGAGGCCTGGCGTGCTGCGATTCATGGGGTCCCAAAGAGTTGGACACAACTGAGTGACTGAACTGAACTGATAACTAAATAGTTTCCTTATAATTTGTCATATATTCTTTAAAAGGAAACAGTTGGACATGTTTTGCTTTCTCCATTTTCCTAATGAATAAAGCAAAAAGTTTAAATGACTTGCTCAAGTAAATACAAGCTAGGACTTTATTCCATTGAAATAAAGAAAGGACATTTTAATCAAGTTGCTGGGGAATTAAATTACTAATTTCTTATGCTGCATACTTGGTTCAGTCAACAAGGGACTGCAAATACCTCCAAGTATTGTTGAATCAATTATTTTAATCCTTGTTTTTCAAGCAGCAGTACTAAGTGGAAACAGCTTGAGATTTTTGTCTCTCGCATTGTTGTTGTTCAGTTGCCAAGTTGTGTCTGACTCTCTGTGACCTCATAGACTGCAGCACACCAGGCCTCCCTGAGTCCTGTTGCAATATATTTATTTCTTCATTGACATGCTTGAGAGAAATCTAGTGTATGGGTATTTAGATGATATTTAAGTTTTGCACTTTACAATACAATTTGAAAACCTGCTTACACTACTTGTCAGCAATTGACCCTTAAGTGCTATTCAGGTTATCAAACCAGATGTGTTTAATATTAGGACATGGGAAATAGTATAATGTCAGGTGGTTTGAAAGTAGTTTATTCACATGATTTAATATAGAAAGGTCTGGTATATGAAAATATTTTATTACAAAAGGTGGCACTGTCAATGAGGTTGGTACTTTAGTCAGCAGTATATTATGGTGAAAATTACCTGTTAAATATGAATAATTTAAAAACTGATGCCAGGGAGCTTCTTTGAAATGAAATTTTGTATTACAGACAACTTCTCATGAATAAAATTATAAGAGTAATTCTAGGACTTATTGTTATGATGAACAGTTAATGTTTTTAACAGGAAATATATCAGAAAATGGTTTCTTTCTCTCACTCAGCAATCTTGTTGTATAATGAAATCTATTCTTTTCATGCTGGTTGCTGTTACTTTGCAAGCCATAAGTTTATATCCTGGGCACAACAGACCTATATGAAATTGAAAAATGATACCCAGGTCATTTTTTTAATCTGCTTTAAAGACTTGAGTCATTAGCTATCCGTTTTCTCATATAAAATAAATATTTTAGATGAAATCATGTTTGAAAATGAAAGTCACTCATGTGTCTGATTCTTTGCAACCCCATGGACGATAGCCTGCCAGGCTACTCTGTCCATGGGATACTCCAGGCAAGAATACTGGAGTATTAGCTATAGTTTTGCAGCTAGTTTTCATTTGCTTCATGTGGAATATGAACTCTACCCTGGATAACTTTTACACATTTATTGTGTTCTACATGCATGCGTGCTCAGTCGCTTCAGTCTTATTCGACTCTTTCCAACCCTATGAACTATAACCCTCCAGGCTTCTTTGTCCTTGGTATTCTCCAGACAAGACTATTGCCTGGGCAATACTCTTCAGGCAAGTGGGTTGCCATTCCCTTCTCCAGGAGATCACTCCAACCCAGGGATCCAACCTTGGTCTCCTTCATTGCAGGCAGATTCTTTACCATCTGGAAAAGCCACCAAGGAAAATTTAATTTACTCTTATTAATCAAAGTAATTATCTACATATTTTTATTAGGTTGTCCATTTTCATAGTACACTGACAGTACTGTATTTCAACTTAGTGAACACACTATGAATACTAAAAAAATACCCAATGTCCTATCTTCTCCAAATGGGAAGCCTACTAGACTCAAATAAAACAAGAAAGAGTCAAAATATTGCTATATATTCTATGTGATAATATCATGATGCCTTTAGGCTAACAGAATGACTACATTGGGTTGTGAGAAATTGTCTTTTTTAATTAGCAAATTTATTTTTATTTATTTTATATAGGTTTTGCCAAGATTAATGCTGAATTTAAGCAGCATCTAAACATCTTCTCTAGCATCATTTATGTTAGTCTCACCCTCTTGAATATTTTACTGTCTCCACTTACCGTAAAGGTGATACAATGAAACAATCTTACATGGTTCTTTTATGTGATAACACTCTAAAACATGCTTGCCTGTGTGGAATGTATAAGATTTTGGTTCCAATCATGGTTTTACTTGCTGTTTATCTCAGAGGAGGAGAAGGTTTTTTCGTTCTTTTTCTTTTCTTTTTCTTGTATACAGGATTCTTTATATTTCTTAAAGGATAAAACATAGAAAAAAAAAGTTGTTTTTCTTTTTTTACATGTGCATGCTCAGTCATGTCCAACTCTTTGTGACCCCATGGAATGTAGCCCACCAGGCTCCTCTGTCCATATAATTCTCCAGGCAAGGATACTGGAGGTTGCCATTTCCTCTTCCAGGGAATCTACCTGACACAAGGATTGAACTTGCATCTTCTGCATTCACCAGTGGATTATTTAACCACTGAGCCACCTGTGAATCCCCGAAAACATTTTTATCCACTTTCAGATTTACGATCAAGAGTAATGACATCAGTGAAAATCTCAAAGTAGGAAAATCTAGGGTGTGCTCATCCCAAGAAGCACTGACATCGGTGGTAAAACCTGTCATTAATGATCTTATCAACACATTTAAGGTTTTTAAAATTAATTTTTATTGGCGTATAGTTGATTCACAGTGTTGTTAGTTTCTGCTATACAGCAAAGTGCATCAGTTATGCATATGCATATATCTACTCCTTTTTAGAGTCTTTTCCCAGTATAGGTCATTACAGATTATTGAGTAGAGTTCCCTGTGGTACATGGGCTTCCCTGGTTGCTCAGATGGTAAAGAATCTGCCAGTGATGAGGGAGGCCTGGATTCAATCCCTGGCTTTGGAATATCCCCTGGAGAAGAAAACTGGCTATCCACTCTAGTATTATGACCTGGAGAATTCCATGAACAGAGGAGCCTGGCAGGCTACAGTCCATGGGGTCACAAAGAGTGGGACACAACTGAGGAACTTTCACTTTCACACAGTGTTCATGTCAATCTTAAAGACTGAGTAAAGAAGACTAAAATATGACAAATATTACTTATACCTTTAATACCCTCCCATATTTATTTTCTCTTTCTACTAGTACTTGCTGTTCACAATGTTCACAAAGTTTGTTGTTGTTGTTTTTTAATACAGTGTCTTAAAAGAATTTTTGTAGAACTGCATCTTGTAATTTTGTGAACCCTGTTTACTGCACTAGAGTTTCCTACCTGATGGTCTGGTTTTTCATTGAATAATAAAGATAACATTTCCAACAACAGAGCCACTCCTTACTCATCACAAAAGGTATTATCCTAGAACAAACTTAGCATCATCATACCACTTATTTCCAAGAGAAACAAACACTTTGTTGCCTACATTGTCTTTTCTCTCACTGCCATTTTTCACAAGTATTAATATTATTTATTCAGAGACCTACTTCCTCACACTTTAGTTTTCCTAACTGTCTGATTTAATGGCAAATCCATAGTCCTATTTTAAATATTCTCAAGGCCATGAAAATGCATGCTATTTATTCCAGTTCGGCAGTTTAACTGCGGTGCAGAGGTTTGGTACCTAGAGATTTAAGCCTCTGCTTAAGCATGAATTACTAAAGTACCCTGTTCTTTTTTCTTGTAAATGTAACTCTCTTTAACATGAATCTCCATAGATGTCTTAAGTAATAACTGATATTCCAAGAAAAAGTCTGAAAAACAGCTAAAGGAGAAGGGGATTTACATTTTTAATCTGATGTATTAGATCATCGTTCAATGAAATCCCTGTTAGCTATGATAATCACAATTAATTCATGCCTACTCTTGTCCATAAATCTTTGGGTGGTACCTTAAAAGGTCTTTCAGAAATAAATCTTTTGCAAAGCTGGAGTCATGCTTCCTGTCTCAGGTCCCTGAGAGAGTGTACAGAGAGATTAAGTCATAATATGGGTTGTAATCAGACAGATGTAGGTGCAAATTGTGGCTCTGTCTCTTACTTAAACTTTCAGTGCTTCCAGAGCCTGTCATATGAATTATGAATTACACTTTCTACTTCCTGAGGTTGATTTAAACATAAATAATACATGTACAGTGCTCAGCAGTGTCCAATATATAGTAAGTGCTCAATCCACTAATTATATTAGTCCCTTCTAGGCCTAACTCAGCCATTATCTTCTTTATGATTGCATCTTGAAACAGATTACTAATTACTAAAGCACCCTGTTCTTTTTTCTTGTAAATGTAACTCTCTTTAACATGAATCTCCATAGATGTCTTAAGTAATAACTGATATTCCAAGAAAAAAATCTGAAAAGCTTGTGGTTTATAATTTGCAAGTCCTAATTTAACCAAAACCTGCAACTAGATCCCCTTATGCTAATATGTTTCCTACTTTGTCACCGCAAATGAATGAGTTGTGGGCAGGGATCATGTTTATTATAGTTTTTGCATTTGGCAAGGTACTTGACTTATGTGCTTGTATATAATTAGTATTCAACACACGTTTATAAACTGACAGATAAATATAGGAGTAAATAAAAATTGTCAACTAATATTCTTTTGTATATCATTCTTTTTAAAAATGGCTTTTATCACCATAATCATTTTTTAAAATGCTACCAAGTGCAAAACTGTGTCAAAGAGATTGGGTACTAGACATTTGATAACTGAATGGATGTAGCTAGTTTTCATTTGCTTCATGTAGAGCATGAACACTACTCTGGATAATTTTTATACATTTATTGTGTTCTGCATGCATGAGTGCACAGTCGCTTCAGTTATAGCTGACTCTTTGCACCCTTATGAACTAGAGCCCTCCAGGCTTCTTTGTCCATAGTATTTTCCAGGCCAGGGTATTGAAGTGGGTTGTCATTTCCTTCTCCAGGGCATTTTCCTAACTCAGGGATCAAACCCATGTCTCCTGCATTGTAGGCAGATTCTTCACCCATTGAGCCACCTGGGAAGCCCTTTTGTGCTCTGGCAGGCAGGCCTTAAATATGACTGCTATTTTTCCTTATTTCTTCCAGTAATATCTCATGCTATATCTATATTATGTGTATAGTTCGTCTTCTATATTTAAGGATTCTGGAATTGCAAATATGCCTATTTTCTAAATTCAATTTGTAACTCCAGGATCCATACTTGCTGCACAATTTCAGTCATTCAAGACAAGTGCCGAACAGGAGAAAATTTGTGCTTCCTGATGTGTTCTTTCCCAGGTGCGATCAAAGAAGATGATGCAATGCCTTCATTTTCCAGCTTTCATACTGTAAATTAGTGTCCTTTTGAGGGTCTTTTAGGGCTATTTTTTCATATGTTTGTGTTTTTTTTTTTTTTTTTCATGATTTTGCTGTTTAAATGGCTCCCAAGCATAAAGCTCAAGTGCAGTCCAATGTTACCAAGTGCCAGTAGGCTATGATGTGTTTTAAAGAGAAATTATATGAGTTAGGATGAAACAAAAAAGATCTTCATGACCCCAGATAATCACAATGGTGTGATCACTCACATAGAGCCAGATATCCTGGAATGTGAAGTCAAGTGGGCCTTAGGAAACATCACTATGAACAAAGCTGGTGAAGGTGATTGAATTGCAGTTTAACTATTTCAAGTCCTAAAAGATGATGCTGTGAAAGGGCAGCACTCAATATGCCAGCAAATTTGGAAAACTCAGCAGTGGCCACAGGACTGGAAAAGGTCAGTTTTCATTCCAATCCCAAAGAAAGGCAATGCCAAAGAATGTTCAAACTACTGCACAATTGCACTCATCTCACACGCTAGTAAAGTAATGCTCAAAATTCTGCAACCCAGGCTTCGACAATACATGAACCATGAACTTCCAGATGTTCAAGCTGATTTGAGAAAAGGCAGAGGAACCAGAGATCAAATTGCCAACGTCCACTGGATCATCAAAAAAGCAAGAGAGTTCAAGAAAAACATCAAATATTATTCTACTTTATTGACTATACCAGAGCCTCACTGTGTGGATCACAATAAAATGTGGAAAATTCTGAAAGAGATGGGAATACTAGAACACCTGACCTGCCTCTTGAGAGACCTGTATACAAGTTAGGAGGCAACAGTTAGAACTGAACATGGAACAACAGACTGGTTCCAAATAGGGAAAGGAGTACCTCAAGGCTGTATATTGTCACCCTGCTCATTTAACTTATATTCAGAGTACATCATGAGAAATGCTGGGCTGGATGAAGCACAAGCTGGAATCAAAATTGCCAAGAGAAATATCAATAACCTCAGATATGCAGATGATACCACCCTTATAGGAGAAAGTGAAGAAGAACTAAAGAGCTCTTGATGAAAGTGAAAGAGAAGAGTGAAAAAGTTGGCTTACAGCTCAACATTCAGAAAACTAAGATCATGGCATCTGGGTTCATCACTTCATGGCAAATAGATGGGGAAACAGTGGAAATAGTGTCAGATTTATTTTTCTGGGCTCCCAAATCACTGCAGATGGTGACTTCAGCCATGAGATTAAAAGATGCTTGCTCCTTGGAAGAAAAGTTATGACCAACCTAGACAGCATATTAAAAAGCATAGCCATTACTTTGCCAGCAAAGGTCTATCTAGCCAAGGCTATGGTTTTTCCAGTAGTCATATATGGATGAGAGTTGGACTATAAAGAAATCTGAGTGCCAAAGAATTCAAAATGCTTTTGAACTGTGGTGTTGGAGAAGACTCTTGAGAGTTCCTTGGACTGCAAGGAGATCCAAATTCTAATGGAAATCAGTCCTGAATATTCATTGGAAGGACTAAAGTTGAAGCTGCAACTCCAATATTTTGGCCACCAGATGCAAAGAGCTGACTCATTGGAAAATACCCTGATACTGGGAAAGATTGCAGGTGGGAGGAGAAGGGGATGACAGAGTATGAAATGGTTGGATGGCATCACCTACTCAATGGAGATGAGTTTGGGTAAACTTGGGGAGTTGGTGGTGGACAGGGAGGCCTGGCATGCTGCAGTCCATGGGGTCGCAAAGAGTTGAACACGACTGAGTGATTGAACTGAACTGAACATGAGTTAGGTAAGCTTCATTCAGACCTGAGTTATAATAGCATTGGCAATGAGCTCAATGCTAATGAATGAACAATATTCAGTGTTCGATGCTGCTTTTTCAAGTTAAAAAGAAACACATAAAAAATGTATTGATTGTTTGATCAAAATGTAACCAGAGGATCATAGGAATCTAATCCTGCATTTCTTCAGAGAAATCATTCAGTATTTTCTAATTCAATGTTCATGGTGACTTATAGATCATGACAGCAAATAATGATAATTAATTATACCATTCATGATGATTAACATTTAGTAATCTTGTATAAGTTCCTAGAGCAATGTAGAGATGATTGGAATCGGATTGGTTTGTAGGATCCTATGATACTTTCTGTACCTCCCAATACATTTTGGTATCAGCAGATTGAATATCATGTCAGGTCCAGCTTCCAGGAGTATAAATTTGATCAAATTTTTACATAATATATCTCAGTTTTACCCCATACCTACTACCTTTGCCATAACTATTCATACTCTGTAACAAGCAATGGAACATCATTTGCAGAGATGAGATGAATATATAATTTTTGACCATGAAATTTCTTTGTCCCCATGGATCTTATCAGATGTTCAACTTGGCCCTCATTTTACAGCAGCCAATAATTACAGTAAAAAGACTATTTCTATCTTCTCATCATAAAACAAGACCTACATAACCAATGTAGAAGAGATATATATAATAAAAGGAAGTGTAGAATGTTAAAAATGAATAGAAGAAACTGGAAATAGAACTGCCATATGACCCAGCAATCTAACTGCTGGGCATACACTCCGAGGAAACTAGAATTGAAAGAGACACGTGTACCCCAATGTTCATCACAACACTGTTTACAATAGCCAGGACATGGAAGTAACCTAGATGTCCACTGGCAGATGAATGGATAAGAAAACTGGTACATATACACAATGGAATATTACTCAGCTATTAAAAAGAATGAATTTGAATCAGTTCTAATGAGGTGGATGAAACTGGAGCCTATTATACAGAGTGAAGTAAATCAGAAAGAAAAACACCAATACAGTATAATAACGGATATATATGAATTTTAGAAAGATGGTAACGATGATCCTATATGCGAGACAGCAAAAGAGACACAGATGTATAGAATAGTCTTTTGGACTCTGTGGGAGAAGCCGAGGGTGGGATGATTAGGAAGAATAGCACTGAAACATGTATATTACCATATGTGAAATAAATCACCAGTCCAGGTTCAATGCATGAGACAGGGCGCTCATGGCCGGTGCACTGGGATGACCCTGAGGGATGGGATGGGGACAGAGGTAGAAGGGGGGTTCAGGATGGGGAACACATGTACACCCATGGCTGATTCCAATATTGTAAAGTAATTAGGTGCCAATTAAATAATTTTTTAAAAAAGGAATAGAAATGCCATTCAAGGAGAGATAAGCAGATTAGCACAGACTGAATTTATTCCAATGTGCCTTAATGTAGATGTTCAATAAAACTAAGTTCATTTCTTCTTGAAAATTCCCCCTTTCAAAATCTCTGCAACACAATGCAAACAAACATAAAGAAATGTCTATCTCTGACCCTGTTCATCTCCTACCTTGTACGATTTATATTCTATGGTGGACATATAATGTAATTTAGTTATGGGAAAAGTACAAAACAAGAAGTATTTGAGATCTTCTGTGAGTACATGCACACACACATACGCATACACATCAAGGATAGTGGATTTAGTGGAAAGAGTTCTAAGCCAGGAGAAAAGGGTTAGGATCTAATCACCTGTGAACTGCAAACTATTGGCTTTTTAGGGAACCTATAGTCAATCTCTATGATATGTTTGCTGTGTCTTTGCAGGTTAGGTAGGGTTAACTTTTTTTTAATTAAAATATAGTTGACTTGCAATACTATATTAGCTTCAGGTGTACAGGGCTTCCCTTGTGGCTCAGCTGATGAAGAATCTGCCTGCAATGTGGGAGACTTGGGTTCAATCCCTGGGTTGGCAGGATCCCCTGGAGAGGGAAAAGGCTACCCACTCCAGTATTTTGACCTGAAGAATTCCAGGGACTGTATAATCCATGCAGTTGTAAAGAGTCAGACATGACTGAGTGACTTTCACTTTCAGGTGTACAACATAGTGATTCAATATTTTTATAGTTTATGCATATATGATATTATTAACTATATTCTCTGTGGTATACATTATATCCTTGTGATTTATTTATTTCATAACTTGTTGTTTGTACCTTTTAATCCCTTTCACCTGTTTTCTTCATCCTCTGATCCTCCTTCCTCTGGCAAATGCTAGTTAGTTCTCTGCATCTGCGAGGGTTAAATTCTTTACTGTGATTTTCCATTTCAACACACCAGCTGAGAGAAACAAATGCTGTATCAGGCAAAGAACTACAAAGCAGAAAGTGAATTTATATATTTTTCTCCCTAAATCCCATAATTGGAAAGACATCTAAGTTCCTAGGATTCATACACTGAGAAGAGCCCGTAACCTCTATAGCTCTACGTCATATAAATGTGAGAGAAAGAGACCAATATTCAACGATTATATTTATCCAGTTTTGTGTCAGTGATTATTTTGGCTTGCTTTGACTAAAAGAGGAGTGAATAGGAACTCTTTGTCAAGAGGGATATGAACCTAGAATTCATAGGAGAGTGTGTTAGGTAGATTAACAGATGGAATGAATAGTTTGTTTCTACCCATAACATCATTGAAACATTTGTCTGATTTGAAGACCACCTAATGACTTGGCAGTTTACTTTGGCAACAGAACTTTCTGAGATGGGAAAACAAAATGTACAAGTGGTCACAGTTCTCACCCCTTTATCAGCTATAGTAGTAAATTCAAGACTTAAAATTTGTTGTCAAATATGGAATTTTATAGAACACAATATGAATCCCAAAATAGACACCAGGAAAAATATTTTTCACCTCTATGACTCTATAGTAAAGGTGATCTCAGATTTAATAGTTATTCCAAAAGAAATGGAGGAAACGCTTCATTATGAAACACAATAATGTAACAAATTGTGGGAGGATTGTAATTTCAATGAACAGAATGAACACTAGTATTTATTTACCAAATATGTGGCCAATCATGTTTAACTGAAGTTATTATTGCAGTGAGAAGAAATAATAAATTGACTTCTAAGGAGTTTTAATTGACAGTATTATATTTGTGCAATGTACATTGACTGTAGGATAAGAGAAGTTTTTATAATTACATGCTGAAAAATGAAAGTATCAATATAAGCTCTATGAATCATGTAAATAATAACATAACAATATAGTTAAGTGGAAAGAGTTTCTTCACTAGATCCATATAGCTTAGACAAATATAATTTCATTAAAATGTCACATACTTATCATCTCTCTCCCTAACCTATCTTTTACAATTTTCCTCATTTTCTCTGTATTCCATTATTTCATCATCTTTAATTAGTAAGAACCAAAATTTAAGGATATCTTTGCATCATCCACTATGGTCCTTAATGTCACCTTAATACGGAAGCTGTGATCCTTTGGAGGATTCCCTTTAGAAAGAAACAGGACTCTTTATAAGATGATATAAGAGGTTTCTTGAGGATATATACTTGCAACCAGTTATTTAACATATAATTTTCAGATATTTCTATGAAGTGCTTGGGGAATTATCCCCTTTTGTCTCCACAAGCACTTCCATTTGCAAGAGATTTTTCCCCATCAGAATCATTATTCAACAAATCTTGATTGCATGTTGCAGGCAAACATGATACCATATAAGGTAATATGGCGGATGCCAAGGGAATACACACCTGGACCTGATTCCAGTGGGAAAAGGAAACAAGCACTTAAAATCTTATCTAACTTGTGCTACAGGGTGTGAAATGTCCTCAGAGTCAAAAGCAAACTTTGAGAGAGAGAAATTCTCTAGATAGATAGGCTGTAATGGAAGGAGGAAAACTTTTCTTCTAAGTGAAGTTAGGATATCCTAAAAAAAGTAAATTAAAAAAAAGAGATATTCAGAATATACAGAAGGAATTTATCTAATATAGCTGAAGTATAGACTAGCTGAAGAGAAGTAGTGGATGATAAGAGTGGAAAACCGTGTAGAACACAAATACCAAATCACTGGAGTGTCAATGTTTCGATATTCAGAATTTGGTAAAAAACATATATACTCAAAATAGAGCCTTTACTCCAAACTATAACTCTTCTTTTTGTTTCAGATTTTTCATTATTCATATACTGCTTCGTATGTGATCTACAATATACACACTAGGTAAGTTCTTTGGTCATCTGGTTTCCATGAGCAACTGTCCAACTGAACTGTAGGTATAGGTGTCAATTTGTTCATATAAAAATATTTACCTTTTTTCAAGGGAAGTTTGGGAGTTAAATCCTCCAGAAGTAGAGGACTCTGTCCTACAGTATGCGGCCTGGGGTGTCCAAGGGCAGCAGCTGGTAAGTACAGGCATTAATATGCACCAAACACTGTCAGCCAGGGCCCTATGGAAAATGCTTACAGAAGCCACTGTCTCGTAAAAGTTGTCCTATTGTATGGATGTTTTCCATTTACTTTATATCTTTTATCTAATACTCCAATTAAAGAATATATCAAACAGTACCAATACTGTGTTGTCAATTAATTAAATAGTAAAAATTTATAGATTAATGTGTGATTAAACTGCTAGTTGATAATGAAACCCAGAAGAGATCCAAGAATATGAAGGCCAGTTCTGCAAAATTCCGGTTACATAATGTTTTATTTATTCTTAAAGCATTGTTCAGAGCAAAAATTTAAGATAGAAGTCTACACTTGACAGTGTTCTCTTAAGAAAAGATTTTTTCATCATCATAATTTGAAATAATTTTGAAATTATCACAAGTTCAAAAAGAGAAGGATTGATGTAAAAGCCTTTTGAGCTTCATGATATTCTTGTACATGTCTCCTGCAGGCCTGAATATACGGTTTAAGGGCAGACTACTCAGAAAGTGGCATTGCTTGTTTGCATGGCTTGAGCATGGTCAAAAGTAGTACACTTGGCCAAACTGATTTCTAAGTGTTTTTGTGTGTTTATACACCTACTAGCAACAATGTGAGAATTCCCTTTGTTCCATATCCTCATCAATACCTAGTTTTTCCAGGCTGTCATATTTTTTGTTAATAATGACATTATTGCTTCTTCATTCCAATTTCTATACTTTTTATTTTATTAAAATCTTTTTGCACTAGCCAACCTACAGATGTGTCTAGTTAGGGTGTGATAGTTTCTTTTTTTGTGGAAATATTTTTTTAATTATTTTATTATGACTATAAGATTAAGGTTTTGGTAATCTATGCAAATATAAAATTCCATTTCACCTAAATTTTCAAATTTTTATCATAATACATTTAACTTCTCTTTTTAATCTTCACATTTGTTTCTGTATTTATTTTTTCATGTTTTCTAATATTATTTGTAGGTTCTGTCCTCTCCTTTTTCATGGTCAGCTTTGGTTGATATTTATAAATTTCACATTTGTCTTATCAAAAACTCAAATATTGAATTGATTTTATCCTTCCTAGTATAATGTTAGTGTTTCCTTTTTCTTTTGTAATAAATAACTGAAGACTAGAATTTTCTCTAAATTTTGCTTAATATTCATTCAAGTTTGATAGTGATTTTTTATACTAATTTGGTTTGAATATGTAGAAAATGAATCATATGTTCTTACTTCTGATGCGTTATTTTGATGTTTGTTTTCAAATTTACAAAACTATGAACTTGGATTTGAAATTGATTTCTAAAGTTCAAAAGCAGGTCTCTGTCATACTGACTTTGAAAATAATAAGAGTTGATTAATGGCTTAACATAAACTTTTACAGGTGTTTTCCATGTGGGAAGTACAATGTTTTATATGTGCCTATTAGGTCTATCTTAATACATAATTAATTTTTTAAGACTTTTTAAAACAAAAGTTTGTCAATAACAATGAGAGAAATACATGCAAAGTTGCCAGATGTTAGACTTGAAGCTGCTTAAGCATCTTTATGGTTGTATTTTATAAAGAAATCCTATGTAACAGTGTATTAACTGTCATATCCACTCTAAATGGTTGATTAAATTATTTTAAAAATAACAAGTAGTAATTTAAAAATGAAAAAAATACTGCTGTGATTCTGTCCTCCTCAACAGAAGGCAGAGGCTACACTAAAACAGGCCTTAATCCAGGCACCTGCTTTGAAGTTGTCAAACCTAGAGAAAGCATTCCATCTATATGTCCATGAGAAGGAAGGCATATAGATTTGGGAATGTTAACTTAAAGGCTGGGACCTGAACCCCAGTCAGTGGCATACTTGTCTAAGAGGCTCCACCCAACCTCCTTAGTCTGGCCTCCCTGGCTTCAAAACCTGTCATTCATTGCAAACCTGATAAAAGATGCCTTAAAACTTGGGGGCAAACTATTTTTATTAGGCACCAAGTGAAACAACTCCTGAATGGGAGAGGTCATTTATGGATGTCTGATCAAGGATCTTCAGATACTAAGTAATGTTTAATAAAATCCTACAAGTGGACTGTCATTCCAGATCTTTTTAACAATGAAACAGAAGGCAGAAGACCATATTCATAACAACAAACTAGTTATAGTTACAGCTCGGTTACAGCTTACCTGGCAAGCAGGCAGAGGCAAAGGGCAGTGGCTTCCAAGATGCAAGTGCAGGTCAACCCCTAAAGCGGTCCTGATTCCTCTTGGCTTCCCTTTTTATAGTTTCTGTCTCCTCCCTGTGGAGCCTGGTGGGTTATATCCTATTTAAAATAGGTGGTGGTTCAAGTATTCACCAGATAGTTTATGCCCAGGACCAGACGTTCTCACTCAGGTCCTCAACTTACTCTTTTGTGGGCACCCCCAACCTGTGTTGTTCTGCTGTCTTGGGCTCTTTATTTTTTTCTATTTAGCTACCTGACGATTCTAATACCACAGGTCATAAGCAGTGTGTTTGTCTTTATCATGTGTCTATTTTAGAGACATTCAAATCAGCGTAGGACTGTCTCTAGATCCGTTCCATTATGACAGTCCTGACAGCTGATGGCAGAATATGCTAGATATAAAGGTGCAGGTCTGCTCCAGAGAGGGCAAGAATCAATGTGTTCATGGGCGGTGGCGAAGTGGGCAGTCACTGTAGTCCTACTCACTTTCCTCTGCTGCTGACAAGAGAGCTGGTTCGTAGGGCAGAGGCAGATTCGGAACACACAAAATGTCAGAGCACAGAACCCAAGATAAGCTCATGTTTGTGGCACTAGAGAGTCCTTGGGGAAAATCTATAAATGACTCTTGTTCTCCAAGTCTGAGAGGAGAAAAATTCTGTGCCTAAGTTTATGACAAAATAACAGTGTCATACTCTCAATGAAGTAGTATTAGTTGCATGCATTTTCTCTAATGATTCATATTGGTTATTGAGTCATTATTCTTTAACATATTTGAAACAATCATAAAAGTACTAAAAGTTTATAAAAAGCATAGATCTTCTCAAGGGAGTCATTTTGCAGGTGATTGAAGCCTCATACATTTCTATCTTTGAGAATATTACTTAATCTCCATATGGCTTAGTCTCCTTATCTGTAAAGTACTGACAATAGCAGTGCTTTACTAATAATGCTATCATATTTAATGTATCAATACAAAGTA